>NW_011336223.1:230787-244293 GCF_000735185.1 Notothenia coriiceps
TAATCCTTGATATATTCTTCAGGTGGCAGTATGCAGACCTAATACCTGTTGTAATGTGACTGTTAAAATTCATGTCTGAGTCCATCACTACACCCAGATTTCTTGGTTTGTGAGTTACTTTGTAGTCTAGTCTACCGACTGAAGGTGCATTTCTCAGGATATACAATTATAGAGAAAGTACATTAATTGCCGTTCTAAAGATGCAATACAGTTCTATAGATTGGTGCAGAAATGACATATTGTTGTAGGCCGACAAAACATTTCATAAATTCAGTAAGATCTATTTCACAAATGAAAACCATTTTTCAGATTCTTAAGGAGGCCCTGTTATGCTTTTTAGGGTTTTCCCTTAACTGTACTGTATTATATAGATTTGTGTGCATGTTAATGGTCTTCAAAGGATTGGGGTAGGCTCATGGGCAAAACATCTCTTAGCGGTTGACCAATCACAACAGAGCTGGCCAGCTAACCAATCAGAGCAGACTGGGCTCTGGTTTCAGACAGAGGGTGAAAAGAGGTGCTGCAGCACAGGCAGTATGAGAAAAATAAAGACCTTTTTGAACATTAAAACATGGAAACATGTCACAGTGGTGAAACTAAATACAAATGGGAACCTGAAAAGGAAAATAAGTGCCTCTTTAAAGCATAAATGCTATTGCAATAGTTAAAATGCTAACTATAAACGTATGTGACTTCATGTCACCTTCACCGAGCTAAAGGTGGGCTCGTGTTTGGCATGACGACACTTAATTGACTAATTTAGCCAATTGTTAGCAATAAACCTTTTTTATTTGTATTATCTAATGGCATATTTTATTTTAAAACATGTTTTAAGCTAGACCTTTTTTCAGGCATTTAAACAAAATAACATTCAAAGACTCCATTGGCTTTGTTAATCAGAAATGCAAAAAAAATGGTAACATTTTATTTTCTAACCTGCTGCTCTCTAAGATATATTTAGAGCGGGAATACAATTGATAACCTAATTCTTGAAAAATATGAAAAACGTACTGGCTGTCATATTATTAACTTACATACACTGAAATAATTATAGTTTGCATCCAGCTTTTGTTCCAATGGCAACCAATGCTGACTAGAGGAGAATTGGAATCTCTACTGTTGCAAACAACCTGACGGGTGAATCTTTTTTTTATTTGAGCAGCTTCAATGGAACGGATTTATTTAAACGTAATTATTTCAGTTTTAATTGAAATGTTGAACATGTTGGAGTGTTGAGCTTTCATTTAATTTCTGAAAGACACTGGGGAAGTCTCTCCACCTCAGCCTTTTCTAAGCTTTCTCAGTACAGAACAGGATTTCATCATCTGCTTAATTGCTCACCCTAATTTGCTTTGCTGGCACTGTCACAGCCCCATTGTACCGTTATCAAATCACTGGACACCGTAATTAACTTTACATTGTAACCACCACCTCTGTATCTGCCGCAGCCCAGCTGTTAAATGGTTTTAACTTTATTGTCTTTCTGTTCTTCTTTCCTTGCAGAATGAGTATACGTGCCCACGCCCGCTACCTGGTGCTTGGCTGGGAGATGTGCCTACGATCCATTAACCGCTAAAAGGAACTGCTTTGAAGGAAAAAGGAAAGAGACATATGCAGAAAACCTATCAGGATCCTACTCACATTATTCAAAGGATACATTTAAAACGGTCCTCCACGCTAACAAGGGCAACCACTGACAAAGACAAAGAGGAGATAAAACGGTCTTTTTCTTAAGATTTTACATTGTCTTATTTTTTTTTCCGCTCATAGGCTTTGCTGCATCCCATCATGCTCCATCACTAAATGAATAAATGGTTGTGGAAACGCAGTCCTATGGTAAATAGCGGAGCCTTGGAGGAAGACTAATGAGCACTGATGGATGGTTATATCCAACACGAGAGATTATTGTATAGACTCTAATAGCCTATTGTCTCCCTGAGGACAACATGGCATTGTTTTAAACCAACGAAAGAGACTGTACAAATTCAAGAGGCTTTAAAAAAAAAATGTAAAACCCAGCAAGGAGTTGTTAACAAAAAATGCATTGAGCAGCTGGAGCTGAGCACTCTGCTAATGCAGCTATGTATAATTTAAAGTGTGTTTCCATACTTTGACTTCCCCACGTTATCACCTTTCAACCTTTTTTTTTTTCGTAAGAAAGCCCAATTAAAGGCGAGGATGGTGTAAATGTGCCTCACTGGAGCAGAAACATTATTGAAAAGGAGCTTCGGTGCACCTGTCAGGAAAGACGACTCCGCTCCATCAGGTGGAAATCGAGCAGCAGCTGGAAGATTGCTTTCGAAGCCTGAGAGGAAAAGCAAACTATCCCCCTGCCACCTTTGGTGAAGTCTTTGTGGTTTGTTTGCTTTTTTTTTAAGAACATTTTTCTAAGTTGTTTCTAATTGCAATCAAACCTTGACTATATCGTTTGATTTGGAAGACCTGAGGAGTCAATCCGAAGCAAGGGGAAAGTAAAAAGCCCCTATCAAGGGTATACAATGTAATTTTCTGCAATTATAATGTTGTTAATGTTGTACTTTATGAATATGTGTTTCTGCCATTTTCAACACCAAATACCAAAGAGCCAAATGGAGCACTTTTGGCTCTCCCAATTGGGTCGTAACAGATCCAGGATTTGATCTACGAAAAATCTAAAAGAAGCCTCAACTCGTATCATGTCCAGTAGTGCTCCATTACCCGATTGGCTTTTTTTATTTTCTACGTGTGTAATTTGTACGTCTTTGTGAACAAAGGGTCTTGCAACCACGGTCACTAGGATGATCTTGTCTTGAAAGATTACTTTGGCACTGCTTGCATTTTACGACTTGCGTTGAAAACATGCTTCACTTTCCTTTGAATAACCCCCTCAAAGAGAATGCAGATGTAGCTGCGCGGATCCACGTGTGCTTGTGTTTAATCCATTATGAGTTCTTGATTACATTTGAACCGCGTTGTGAATTGTTTCAACCCTCAGACATCTTTCTACACCGGAAAATGATAATTTTCTATTATAAATGTCTGCCCCCCCACCCGTTGTTGATATTTAGTAAGCTGCTGTATTCTTGGTTCACTTTCAACAGTATGTTTTTTAATGAAAATAACGACTTTGTTGGTGAGCAATATGAATTGATTAAAAATGTTCATTAATCATTTCCTTGTGTTCCAGCTCTGTGTGTATGAAGCAATTTCTTATTGAGTGTGCGCTCCCTGGCCACAGTGATTTAATAACACTCCTCCGTGTCTCCACTGATGCCTATTGAAATCCTTCCTATTCCCCGCAGATCGCCGGTGACAAGGCGGTCACATCAACATTAGCCTCATTAATTTAGAGAGCAGAACATTGATCTCTGTTCGACCGTTCTGCTCAGTGACGCTCACTGCGGGCCCTTACCAGCCCTCTAATTACGCCTTTTGTGCTATGTGTTGTATATCTCAAGAGGGGGCCCTGCTCGGTGAATTTGCTCCACGTTCGCTGCACTTGGAACATGTCAAGCTGTCAGCTCGGAGGTCCAGATGGCCAATCTGCCCGGCCCTCCCTCTGGTGTTTTCTCATCCTCCTCTCTACCTATCTCCCCGTTCCATACTCTCCCCCCTCGCTCGTCTTGTTTTCCGGTTGCCCAACATTCACCAGCTTTTGGTTTATTGTCAGTTTTCTGCATCTTTATGTCAATTTACTCCTTTCTCAAACTATCAGTTTACCCAAATTAAAGAGATGTATCCTCTTAACTCCGGGGGTAGGTAGAGCCTTGCAGATGGTGACTGTTTTACACTCCTTATTGGAATAATTGCAGGGCTGATATATACGTTTTAGACAACTTACGGAAGCTTTTTTAAGTCCCCTTAGCTTCGCTTTTTAAACACCCTCCCTAGCTGATACGGGCCGAATGATGATCCTCCATTACACTTTCGGTAAACAGGTGGTCAACGCTGAGATATCAAACAAAACTATCTGATCATTTTGAGGAAATTGCGGGTTTCGGCTACTACTTTTATTACTAAAGTTAAGTAGCCTACATTGTATCCGTATCAGCTATTGCTCCAACACATTGTACAGTACGTGATAGGCTAAGGGGCCAGATTTATCGAAGCGGTTTACCAATCAGAGCAGACTGAGCTCTGGTTTCAAACCTTTTACTTCATTATTGACGGACAGGAAGCATTAAGAGTTAGGAAAGCCACATGCACCAAAGTGTATTTGCCATTATTTTAACAAACGATTATGCTAACCAATAGTTCAGAAAATTGTCATCCTAATTTCCAGCCCAAGGTGACACTTTTAAGACATTGTTTTGACTGACAAACAGACCGAAACCCATCAACCTGTACGTCTTTGTCTTTTTGGGCTGTTTAATGCGGGGGAAAGTAATTTATTTGTAGACACCACCTAGGCTCGGCTCTGTGTAATTGTCCCATTTTCTGAAAACAAATCAGTACCGGTAGTTGCAGTGGTTCGTGAACATTTTTAATTTGAGTCAACTGACCCTTCAAGTATCTTGTCGTTTTATTTCACTGTCAAGAGCATTGCACATCTCTTTGCTCCTGTTTCTCTGTTCCCCTTCTCTCTTCACTGTGTCTGTGTCTTCTCTGCCGATGTTCACTATGATCTCCGTAACTCAGTCTCCAGCACAGACAGGGCTGTATGCCTGTGAGCAGACACCATGCATTATTCATGTGGCATGGGCTCCCTCCTGACCCGACTCCTAACAGTTTGCAGTCTGTAATACTTCCGCAGAAGGCTTCCACGGGCCCCTGGAAAGAAAAAGCATAATCAAAATATACTAATGTAAGACACTGCTTTGTCTCTATACACCATATCAGATGAGATTGTACTCTGTGAAGCAAAGACAAGCCAGGCAAGACAATGGGTTACAATTTTGAGACCTTAAGAAAGTTCAACATAATAAGAAAGAGCATCTCATTTTATTCTGATGATTTCATGGGGAAAAGCGCTGCAACGGCCATTTCAGAAACTATGCTAATTTTTTTTTTAACCGCTGCCTAAACAAAGCGCTACAAGAAGCTCAAAACACAACGGAAACTGGGATGCTAAAAGTGATTCACACAGCTGCGACCAGAGCGCTTGTTGACGTTTGGGGATAATAAAGTTGGCCAACTGTCACTGGAAACTTAACATTTAAGTTTTATCTTAATTTAACAAATGATAAAATAATTCCTTCCGATATATTGCAGATCTGCTGTAAACTAGCTAGCTAAAGTAGCTTACCTATTCATTTCAAATATACTGACTAAAACACTGACTGACTAAATCTCCGACAGTGCCACTTGGTCAACTTTATAATCCCCGAATGAGCACTCCGGTCCCGGCTGTGTGTGTCACTTTCTGTATCGCATTTTCCCCTGTCGGCCTCTGTAGGTAACAATAAAGCAAAGGACACCTAATACAAAACGGCCAGCTTCAAGAATGTCAAAAAGCTAGCAAGCATTTTCAGCACAGAGAACCTTTTGAACCATAAGTTATTTTGATCGGCAAAAATGTGGAAGGAAGCAGAAAAACAACGCCCTTTGATTACTGTGCTTCAAACACATGTTCCACTAATAACTGTTGACGACTGACTCAAAGATGAATAATGTTTTTCATGTTGGGCATGCTCATTTGATTTGACACTTCAATGCACAGATTTCTTCAGGTGCGTTTCTATTTAGCAGCAAAATGTCAGACTGAAGGAATCACTCGTAACCTTATGAAATCTCCAACTTGACGCAAAGTTCAATGGGTGGTGTTCAGTTTAATTATGACTTGTTGGGGCAATTAGTCAGTGCCCGCTTGAGAAGGAGCTATCAACTAAAATGCCATACTCCATCATCAGACTGAATGTCAACCCTTCATGTAAGCTCCATCTTTTTCCAAACGCAGTCACTGCCTTTGCAACCCACCCCAGGAGGGGCGTTGGACAGATCATGTGCTCCAGCCATCTGCTCCTGAGTGCGGGGGACCACAGGGTTCTCATGGAGATCATCTCTGCTGCCATCATCGGCCAACTGCTGGTCTGGTGCTTCCTCCTGTTTCCGCCGCCTTCCTTAACCTTGAATTATGGTGAGCAAACAGTGCCATGGAAACTAAGGATGGCTTTGCTCTTAACCCGTGTGTCATTGATTCCTAGTGTGCACTCTCTAAAGCTACAACTGTGAGTGAACCTCCAATGGTTTAACAGCTGATTTAAACATACCAGGTATCTTGGGAGACATTTTAGAAAGTCAGTCAAAAATAGCTTTATTTACCGGTGCCAAATAAGGGCCATTATACTGTACATAAAAAAAAAAAATACAGAGCCAAGGGAAGGGATCAATTAATCCGAGAAATAAAATTGATTTCATAAAACAAACGGGAGAGTTATGGACGCGTTGGGCAAAATACAGCATAGGGTGTATGGTGTATTTTTAGACATGTGCCAAAGATCATATTTGAGGATTTTTCTATACATTTTAGTCTCTTAAATCTATGAGGTGGACTTGAATATGTTAGGGCTGGGTCCAAAGTTCAGGACCTACAATGGCAGCGACCAGATGGATTCAGTCTTTTAACAAAGTTTAATAAAGGAAAAAAGGAGCAACTAAAAAACAATCCACAAAATGAAGGTGGATCTAGTTCACGCTGGTGGCGGCAGCAGGACTCAGGCTGGCTCGAGCAGACACTGGAAAAACAGAGGAAAAAACAAGGTTACTCTTCAACAAAAACAGCAAGAGAAAATCACACTAAGCTAGGCTGCTATGACATTCAGCTCTACCGAGTGAGACGGAATTATCTGGCACTGGAGTGTGAACATGACCAGGGTTTTATGGAGGAGTTGATTAGGTGAGTACAGGTGCTCCTCATTGTGAACCAGCTGAGCCTTCTAACGATCACCACACTGCACAGGAGAGAGAGAGAAGACAGAGGGGAGGGGGAGAAAGCAACACACCTAAACCATAACACTTGCATTGTGATGCTGCTTAGATTGCATCCACTTCAAAAGGTCTTACACCTGCTGAATGTTTTAATTGTATGATGCATTAGAAGCTAAAACAGTGACTTTTAATCATTTTTATCCGAGATAACTCTTTTGAATTTAGAGTATTTAGTGTTTTTTTAAAAGTAAACACATTTTTTCAAATTAATCCTAAATATATTAGTAGCATTTGTCATGTGTAAACCAGTAGTATTGCTACTGTTGTTTAAAAACCTTGGACCACAGACAAAAGTCCAACAGTGAAAATTAATGTTTGTTTTTGACTGGCTACTTGCCTGCTTGGTTTCTCCTGTTGGTCACATAACAAGTATGACCTTCTCATATTAAAGGTTTGCAATCACAGTCTGCCCTTCTGCTTTTGGATGGTGACGGGGAAGGCCAGATAGTTATTCCAGTAGGAAGTCTAAGAGCTCATAATTAGTCGGCTGTTGGTTCTTTATCATCCCGACATGTTTGACAGCATGGTTTCATCAAATTCTTGTCGGGCAGGAACAATGAGATCCCAGGGTTGAGAGAAAACTGTGGGAGGATGTCACTATGCCTGCAAACACAAAACACAAACACATTTAGCACAAAATAAAAAGTGGAGCATTAAGAATGATTTGTGCCTCACGTTTGTCTTCACTCTTGTTTACTACCACACAAAAAACTGAACAGCTGGGAATCCTTAAATCAAGGTTATGATGCAATTTCCCAGAATGCACCACAGTGCCAGTGTTTTTAATCGTGCCAGGAGTCAGACGCAGCGGAGCCAGTTACTGCCCCGTCTGTTAAATCTTCTCTGCAGATAACCAGACTCAATTTCCCAGCCTGATGACAATCTCTATGAGGCCGAGGCACAGCGTGAGATTGGTGGAAAGATTGCTGGTGTTATGTAATTATGTTAAATGCACAGAATGAGGAACAACATGGCGGCCTCGAGCTGCAGCAGTAATTCATCCTCAATATTAAAACTGCTATTTGGAAGTTAAAGCTTTTACATATAAACGATTGTTTAAACATGTATGCCCTCGCAAACAAGCTCACAATGCTGATTATCTTGTCCAGCATCCTTTTGGACAATCTACGGTGGCCCTGAAGGTCAAATCACAACATAAAAAAAAGAAAAACGACCTTCACAAAATGTTGTGTTTTGTGATATGTTTCGATTAGGACTGTCAATTTTAACTGTATGTTGTGTATGGTAAGTGTTGTTTACTTTTCCAGTGCCATAGACTAATTTCAATTCTTTGTATATTTAATAGACAATGTGTTATCTGTTTCTGATTCTAAATATGAAATGCTCTGAATATGAAATGTTCGTTATTAATCCGGAAACCTTAACTAATGCGGATTTAATCCATTTACCAAAGTCGAGCGCCAGTTCCTCCCATGATACCAGTGCAGATGTTGTGCATGAATCGAATGGCTGTGAAAAGGCAAAGACAGTGGAGGTTGTGGCAAAAGAGACATGCATTGCATTGACTGGAGACCATCAGTAAGAGCCATCAGTACCTCAGAGTAACCACACAACTGCGTGCGCCCGTTTGCTTGGGGTGACGTGAAGATGAAGGGAAGGCCTTTTGCCGAACCATGCACTAATTTCTTGCACAATGGGGGCCAGGGTCACCGTTGTAGGCATCTTTAAACAGGCTGCCAATAACAAGGGGGAAAATGTAACTACAGAGGTTTTCTGGGACATTTCAACCTGCAGATTAATCATTTCATCGCATTAGGGGATTAGGCTGAGGAAGTTAAGTGTTGATGAGGTTAAAGTCTTGCAACCATGGCGTAGTTTGTTAAAAAGCCAAATGTTAGATTTTTACTTCTGACGACTGCATTCATGCTTCATAAAACATAAAAGTGTTTTTCATTTGTACAGACTATCTGACTGAACAAAGACCTGTAAATCATGTTTGATATAAAGCTTTTTTCCAATTGTTTTTCAATCCAAATAAAAAAAAAAACATTGGATTTTTGTCAAGGTAATCAGGGTAGTGCTAGCTTCCGGTTTGGACTTTAAAAACCTCCCTGCAGCACCATTCTCTAAAACAACCATTAACTCCCATGCAGTGTTAGTAATGCCAGAAAATCCAGAGGGATTATACAACAAAGCTGATGAGAACTCTCCAAACTGGTCTTTCCTCAGTTTCTCCTGGGTCAAATCATCCACTCTATGCAAATCCTCCTGCAGCTCGTGCCCCCTGCTGTTGTTGCAGAGGGCAGAAACTAAGTCAGGTGAAGGGTGTTTGGGATCTGCCATAGTGAACATCTGCCGTGTTTGTTTGACAAGAGAGGAAAAGCATCAACCCCCACATGAGACCTCAGCACTCCAACAAATGAGAGCTCCACGTGTATGGGCTCAGAACAGTCTCATAATACACACATGCACACAGAAGGATTCACACTTGTATTTCATGATCCGCAAAATGATTCACACTTGTATTTCCGGATCCACACTTGTGTTTTTCAATGCACACACAAATGTGTTCCGTTTCACAAGTAAATAAAATCCAAACACAGAAAAAGGTTTTACATATGTATTTTTGATTCACACATATTTGTTTTCCGTTTAAATCCCCTGAACCTGCAAACACAAACAGCTTTCTGTGCATGGATCGCTGTGCATTCGTGTGTGGGTTTTTTGAGACTGCCCTGACGGTCAGCCGATTCGTACTTTTAATTTCTCTCATCGATAGCCAATCAGATGTCTCCTCCAGTCTAAGCCAATCACATGAGCGCGCCCCCACGAGGGTAGGATTTCTTGCGTTCATGACACTTCATATACGCATTTTGCGCAGTCCGGTCAGCTCGCTAAACAGAGGGCGGAGCTTCAGGTGATCATGCAGAGCTGCGTGTCTCCGTCAGACTCAGCTGTTTAGTAGTAACAAATAAGAAAAATATACATAGTGTCAAACCCACGTTAAAGAACTCACGCCATCAAGATTAAAAATACTAATGTACGTGTACATAAATGAGTGTATCAAAATATAATAATTATGATGGCCCATATGTGGTAACACTTTTTAAACAACCAATTTAGAATACCCAAATAAACTATGTAACCCATTAATCTCTGACAAGTATTTATTTTAAACATTCAACACAATTGTATTATGTACTTCCACTCAATTAGGTACCGTCCCACTATTTATGAATTATGCAGGGAGTCGTTGTGACATCCACAGTATGGGCTATTGGACTGTCATTAAAGCAATGATTAGATGTATCTGTTCTCACGTATGAACTACTGACACAGAATTTATAACGCTATGTAACGTTCATGCTCTAGAATGATGTGACAATATAAACGAGAGCTCCAGTCTATGATTACGTTTAATGATGTGATCAGAATAAAGGGTCTATACACTACTTGATCCGATAAATATGAAGTATAATGAACTGCTAGTGGTTAATCACGCGTATATAATGATATGATCTATTCCGTAATGTTCTACGGAATACCTACTAGTCCGCATGATGAATTATATTTTCCTACGTCTCACTGAGTATAGATAAGATAAGATGTAAGAGTCCTTCGCACTGAGAAAAAGATGTGGAGTTGTGCTTTGTGTACGGTGAGAGCCCGAGTACTAGTTGGGCTATAATCGTCTCGGAACGTCCCAGAGGCAGGTCCGGATGTCGTGGTGGTAGTGGAAAGTGTCTCCGTAACAAAGACGAAACGACCCGAGGAATTGGTCTTGTTACTGTTTGACTGTGGCATTCTTAACGCGAATCGCAGGGCAGAAGATATATGTGTTCGTTCAAAAGGGAAGTCTTTTGTCAACTCTACACTGTAGCCTCCCTCCATATACAAATTAGAAAAACTACAGTCGTCTAGATATCAGTGGGATGCATTGCACCCTAGACCATTGTCGATTGGCCGTATTAACGTCACCAGAGTCCCTGTTCCTGATGTAATGGCCCAGTGGAGATACTTTTTCTCTAGTAATCTCATGGTTCCTCAATTCCTTATAAGTGATGGACGTATTTGTTTATTCTTCCTACATCTTCTATTTGTCACTTTACTGATCTTGCTTCTCTCGTGTTCCGTTGATATGGAACACCAGTCTGTCACGCTCGTAAAGTTACCAATTGCACCCGTCTCAGGCCGGATACCTATAATTCCAGATTTTAACATATTGCTCGCGTGTGTATAATTTATGATTAGTTGTTACGGCTCAAAAGACTTGTCGTGAGTCATAAGATCTGTCTTCGTCTCATATGGGAGTACCCTTGTTAGTCTTATGTTGACGAGACACCACATGGATTGTTAGGCGGTATTAGGTATAAATAACGTAGAGATAAGAGCCTCCTTGTACAAAAAAGACGTCCGATGTGTTTTTCAGGTGTAATTGTACCCCCAAGCTCTCTCATTGAAACAACATTGTGTAGTTCAGTTTACCCACTTCTTTGCGCCAGTCTGTCCGTTTTGTTAGTGTATTATTTCCTACTTCTAGATTATTGGTTGACACTTCACAACGTAACAAGGACTCCTCGTGTGACTGTCACGTGTTCTCCCATAGTCTTACATCACAACAAACGGTGGTTGTCAACGTCATCAGTTTTCCTAATTTAACTAAGCTGATACATTCACTGTCCCGATATAGACTAAGGTCCCTCAATAACCGTTATAAGACAGATTTCCTCTCCAAAAAAATTGTACACTCTGAATTGTTTATCTAGTTTACTACGTTACTAATGCTACCTTTTTCTGGTCTCTCCGTCCACGGATAGATAATTAATAATAATAACGCAGGGTCTCAGCATCTGTCTGCCCTTTCTAATATCCCTCTCACATCAATGACGTCTAGCTCTAAATATAGTTCGTCTGTTAACTGTGTGTTTCACAAAACGGAGAAGGGTTAGCGTGCCAGTGAGTACTCGACCCCTGTCTACTTTATAAACAACATAGACGCCACGATTGGGAGGATCACACTGTTGTACGCTTGTGGATAAAGAAGGCGTACCTGTAGCTACCATCATGAATCCCCCCCCTGCTCCGTCTTCCCCGGTGTTACAACCTCCTTAAACCTCTCTCACTTAGTGTACACCCAGACTCTTTGACCTACCTAGGATGGGTAACCTGGTCGCGAAAAAATGTATTGTGAGTGTATCGACCATCGCAAATATCGTCGCGCCAGATAAGGCATACTCCTTTACCGACGCTTGTGTCTCACGTCTCCACGCCGCTCTGTTGTTCGTTTACCACCAGTTCCGTCGTTGAGGTCACGTGACGGGAAACCGGGTGACACCACCTTGAGGTCGGCACAAAAGGGTCTTGGATTTGAGACCGGTAAATCAACTTTGAACCATTATAAAGTATATATAATACATTGTACATACCTGAATTATTTATACAAATTACCAATGAACACCATAAAACAAGGGACTTATTGGTTCTATGTATTTCAATCGATGTAAGGGATCGCGTACAACAATTTATCATGGGTTACGTATAGGGGTAGGAACTTTTACATCCTATATCTTTTTTTATCGTGGTCTTAGTTCTAGGATCCACCAGATTCTAGGGATTTTGATGACCATTTTATTTGTTGGTTACCGCCGGGTAAAACTTTTACCGCGCGTACACCGCGGTAACCTGTTTAAACGCTACCGGGATATCGGTTTTTAGAAGGAATCCCGTACGAGATTGTCACACGGTTTACAGTACGAAAATAGTACATTTTCGTGTTAAGAAAGTCTATAAAGGTGTATAGACGGACCTGATTATACTTCTTCAATTTGGAAATTTGTAGGTAACTGAATTTGTGAAATAGGTCCTATTTTCTTCGGTGTATCGACGTGGACGTTCCACTTATGTTGAACCATATTCTTTTGCACCAAACATTACGCATGTAATTGTCCAGATACTATACGGGGCAGATTCTGTGCTAGACTGAAATTAATGTAAAACTGAGCCCACAAAGCATTACACAAACGAATTTTATTATGAAGACGTATGTCTAACCCTATGACAATTCACAACGTGGCCGGTCTATGCCGAGTTCTTCGGACTGAGTCTATTCCTTTATATACTTATGTAATACTACACCTATACGGCGCTGACATTGACAATGAAACAACTAGGCCAATAAATACAACACCGTCTATAAAATAATTTCGAAAAGAATTGCGATTACAATATTATCAGTCTAACGCGACTTTCTACCCTCCACTAGTAAGGATAAGTTAAGAGTGCAATTGTGTCAGGACACTAAAAAACGGCCGGCAGGTAAAGGACGTTGCCGTCAAATTTGACATAAGGCAAAGAGGACATTCCCTGAGCTAGCGAAATTTTGAGTACGTACGGTGCGGGCGAGGGCGTGTGCCTCGAGACTAACAGTCGTCCGTTCACGAAAAGTGACTCAACTAGAGAATCGCGACGTTTTGGATTGGACCAGCCCTGGTCCAATCGGGCGATTTCGTGTATTCAATGTTACCTCTAGATCGGACGATTTTTCTCTGGTCGAAGCATCCTGGCCTTTTCGGCCTCAAAAGGGACTTAAATCGGCCGATTTCGCTTTTAGGACGAAGCATCAAATGGACTAGTCGCGAC
>NW_011336223.1:244338-256840 GCF_000735185.1 Notothenia coriiceps
CGCAGTATACTCTCCCGGGCGGAATGTAAAAGGCGGTGTCTAACCCCTTTAACCAGGCACGCGTTTCGTAACACCCCTAAAATTCTGGCCGCCTCAAATTGTGTACACGTCGGAGTTGTAAGAGGTTTGCTTCATGCGGGTACTCATACGGCCCGAGACATTCTTTAGGGTTCATACGACCTGTAACCTTGAAGCCGCCGTGAGCCTCTGCATCATACGAACTTTATCACCGAGACCTCGTTGAAATGAGCTCTTGGTGGGTCTCTACATCAATCGGATTTGCAATTCGAAAAAATTGAAGACGACTAAATATTTTCACCAAAATTATACAATTTTTACTAGGACGACTTACTCGTTTCGATATTCACAGTATTTACACACAAACGGTGTCTAGGAGATAACATAACGAAAGTCATCTCCCTCGGGAACGTTACCATTGTTACAGTCGCGTTTTTTTATTGCAATTGGACCGTGGTGAGCTTGAACTAACAAGGGTTACATAAAATACTCTGTAGGTAAATCCAGGGTAAAGACAGCGATTGCCAATCAATCAAGAAAGCCGGTGTGGATGACAAATAAAACCGGAACAAATCAGTCAAATAGCGTCGAGAGGGAGAACGTCTGGTGGTCCCCGAGATGAGTGCGTTCAAGGACACCTATCCTTTTGTTGACGATTAGACTCAGCTCTTGAAGCGGGGTGTCGGTACGTCCAGAGCTCCACACCTCTTGCACTAACAGGTCCGGTTAATGGTCATTCCGACCGAAGAGTTATTTAGGGAGGACGTGGTCCTTGAGGACGCAGCGACGGTTATTCAGTCGATACGGGACGCCGTCCGAGTACAAAAAGAAGGACGCCTACTTAAGCCCACCTAAAAATTAATGAAGTGTTTACTCTCTTAAACCCGGTAATACGTTAAGTTTAATCTTCAATCGGGTTCACACTTCGCCGTCCCGCTCCTCCTTGCAACTTATGCCACATTATATCGTGTGTGTTTTCGTGGGTCACCTACTCTATTTATTATTCTGTAAAGGTATAAAGCGTACCCAAGATGTAAGTAACTGAGTACACAACCCGAAACTTTAGGTCCGAATATTACATTCCACAAAGAAAATCTTTATTTTGAAAGAGGAGAGCAAACGGTTGTCCGAACCTTTGGGTAGACAGAGGTTTCCACATCACTCTAGGACCTCTCGATTTCTCGGACACCGTCCACGACAAAAGCCGTATCGTGTCGGTGTATACAACAAACATGACTTCCCGATTCCGACCAGTGTATAACACTTTGAACCGACGTCCCGTTTGTTAGTTATCTTTTTTCGAGGGAGGATGTCGACGAGACGACGACTTTCAATCGGGGTTGTCTTGGACTACCCGACGTTTATTGGGTCACCAACCTCCTTCTGAGTCTAATACTATACTTATTAATAACGACCCGGAGTAAAGTCCAAGGTATAAAAAAAAGTATAATAAAAAACACGGGGGAGAAGACCCTGTACAGGGTACGGGAAACTCAGTTTTTCCGGATTTACAAGAGTTGACGGACACGACCGTCGTGGAAGAAAAGGTGGGGGAGGGGACAGACTTTGCGGTCTAGGGTCAGAACCACTAACCAATCGACGACCGAGGACTATACTACCAGTTGACGGAACCTCTACAGGGCGGGCGAATTGAGGAAAGGGGTGTATGTTACACCTCGCGATCGGTTTATTCGCCGCTCAAACAATGTAGAGCTTCGCCGACTGGTTAGTGTTGTCCGGCAGTCTTGATTGGTTAGTTTCAGCAAAGTCTGTCTCCCACTTTTCTCCATCGACGTCATGTCCGTACTTCGTACCCTCTTGTACAGTGTCTCACCGTCATTTATCGACTATACTTGGACTTTGTCCTCGGGGAAAATTGGTGACGAGATACCGTTTTAGTAGAAACGGTCAAGACCAGCGCCGCACGCTCAGTTTGACAGGCAATAACAGACTCCTTTTGTAACCAAATCTCGTATAGATCTGGTGACACCAACTTCGGGTTCGTTTCTCTTTCCCAGACAGAATAGTATGCCTTTCTTATTTTCGAGAGGGTTCCGGCAAACCACCGGAGCCGAACCCTTCTCTCCCGTCGCCCTCTCCATGTATCGAGTTCTAGTCTTGCATTTGTTTCTGATTTACATCACTTCATTCTATCATTTTATAACCGGGCGGAGTCGATATCTCACATTGAAACCAAACGGTGATATTCTACTTCCGTTCAGTAGACCATGTAAAAAAAAAAAAAAAAAAAAAAGGGAGATTGTGTTCGGGTGCGGGGAAAAAACGACTTGTTGTGACCGACACGTTAAAAAAACAACTGCTACCAATTATGTCTAAGCCGTCAAAAAATTTTGTAAAATATTATTGCTGGCGGAAAAAATAGATCGTTCTTGGGGTTAATAACTACAGGCCTGTCGTTGATAATCTTTTACAATCACCTCTGGTCGACTAGCCCGAAGCTATTACCAAATTAAATTGTAGTTATTCTCCTCGTAGCTACGGGGGGATAACGTCTGGTTGTGATTTTATACCTAAAGACTTAATGTAACAAAGCTATAGAAAGGCAAAAGACATTCCTTCCATTTTTATTTAGCTAAACAAACAAAAACTCACGTTATTATGTTGTGTCGTTCGAAATCGCACTTCTTTGATAACAATAATGCCGGGGCGAACCGGTCTACGTGAACAAAAGTGCGCTTTTCACCTGTCCGATATGGTGGTCCTTCACTGCATTTCGCGACGAGAGTAGATACATCGTGTTCGCAGAGTTTCGTAACTTTCCTTTGTTATCTAACTGATTTCCCTTATTAAAATTTATAATACGAATCCGGGAGTTTATGGAATCGATGCCGGGCGTGTTCGCTGGTATTTGCTCGCCTGTTCCACTCTTCGTTTTCCGAATGCCAGGTAGTATTCTTGCCTCGCTTCTGAAGCAAGTGACTCGGAAGACATGTGCTACCAATCAAACATACTCGACATTGAGAAACACCCTGTGTCACCACCGCTAAGCTAAAAACGGCTAATGTTTAGCGGAGACGTTTAGTAGTATCATTTAGTCATTTAGTCTGGTTAGTGTTGGCTCTCTATGACATCACAACATAAAGTATATGCAGTGTGATAAATCATATGGAAGATATTCTATAAGCATGATGTTATGGGAAATGGGTTTGGAGACAGTTGCTCCATATTAGAATAAAATACCTTAAAAGTAAAAAAGTGGAATAAAAACATTTATATAAACTAAAGAAGACAAAGTAAAAATGTGCATACCAATATAAATAAAATTGAAGAAAAATATGGATACAAACATTAAACAAAATAAAAAAAAAGAGAATAAGAATATTTAAATAAACATCAAATCATAGGAAGGTAACATTTCCAATAAAAGATAAATAAAAAATAAGATAGAAGACACATATTTAAACTTAAGTTAATTAAAATGTCCAATAGAAGATAATTACATAAGGAAAATGATACAAACATGTCCAGAAAAACACAGTATTTATATAAACACAAATACAAATCTGCACATGTTACTGCAATATATAACATACAAGAGAATTGTTCCGGGTTTCATACCCATGTGATCAGTTCTTTGTGTATGAACTATTCAACCAGGAGACAACAGACACATGTTGAACGTCTGGCTGCTGTCCGTTTTTATTTCCCAGCGACCATCACTTCCCTGCGTTCTCTCTCCTCTCACCTTGGCCGAGTCACAGATGACTATTTCAGCAGAGATCCAGTTAGCCACACTGTCAGCGTATGAGAGCAGCTGCTGCAGGAAGCTGTCTGAGGGGGGCTCCTCACACACAGGGAGACCACCGCCCTCTGCTGGGGGACCGTGCTGAGACACATTCCTGCTGGAGAGGGGGGACAGTGATCTGGGAACTGTTTACTAGAAATGATCACTGGTGGAAGAAGATATTTAACTCAAGTAAAAGTAGAAATATATTAAATTAACTGGAATATAAAACAGAATACTCTCTTTTCTACCACATGTATTTCTTTTGATTTATTTAACAATACAATTTATTTATTTGAAGAATAACTCCGAAGGTAGATGTTCTATTGTCCAACCCATTAGTAAATGACAATTTAGTTTTTTGCATTATCATATATATATATATTTCTATTCACTTTTTTCCCTTTACCTAAAAAAAAATGAAATACTAAGGATACTTTGTCATATTTTATTTACAATGTATATAATAGAATGATTCCTATACTGTATGATATTGTGTGTTCTGTGTTGCACTTGAGATTTGTTATATAATAAAAAGCTTGGAGGTTGATCGCACTTTTTGTTTGTCACTTTGGATGAAAGGACAAATGAAATATAATGTGTAAGGCTGGAACATTATACTCACTTGTTTGGGGCGGAGACTTTGTCCCGGACTCCTTGAATTCTGGAGTTGAGGAAATGAACTGGATGACATCCCTGGAACATTTCCTACAAAACAAAGTTCAGTTTTGGACCAGGAGGTTATTGTATGCATATAGGCATGTCTCCCTCTAGTGGTGAAAAGAGGTAAAAACAACAACAACAACTTAAAGATTAATATGTTCAAGGTTTTAATGCTTTAAATGCACAATAGCTACAGCATCATTTGGCTATGAAAAGTCCCAGACTTCTCCAATCACGCAACATTCAATATAATTAGGACAAAAACAAATAAAAAATAGTGCAAGAGGAAATAGAAATAAAAATACACATAAGAATTAAATAAAACATTTAAATGATATTGAATTACAGCTATATATATATTGAAAGTTAAAGTAAATAAAGATTCATGCAAGAAGAAAAATAAATAACATAAAATAAAAAAAGATATAAAATAAAATAAAATAGATGAAATAGTGCAAGAAGAAATATACATACAATACTAATAACAGTAATTCAAAATAAAAATAATAAAAATAAAATAGTGCAAGAATAAATAGAATAGAAATAGAATAACATACAAACAAATAAAGTAAAAGTAAAAATAACAATGTAATAGTGAAAGAGAATGTTGAAGTAAATGCAGAATTAAGTAATCTACATGCAAAATTAATTGAATGTAAAATGTGATACTGTACAGTGATATTGGAATACTGCTTAATGCAATAATAAATACATACGCAGAATGTATACAGTGTATGTGTTAAAGAAGTAAGGGAGGGGGATGTGGAGCTGTGTACCTGCTGCAGGAGGGTGAGCTGCTGGGCGACGTGCTGAGCGCTGCACTCATTCTGGCTGAATGGGATCCGCTCCTTGCTCTGCAGGAACACGGTGGAGAGGTCATCCGCCAGGGAGCCGTAGCAAGGCATGGGCAGGGCCATAGCAACGGAGAAGGCCTTGTCTTTAGACATGGCTACAGAGGGCTCCACCACCCGGGAGAATGTCCACTAAAGAATCAAGAGAGAGATTTGACAAGAGAGGATGCATTGCTCTGAATTACATGAACAGAGATGTAGCAAACTATACAAATCTGGCTGACAGGGCAGTAACTAACAATCATTTTAGAGTAATACAATAACCATTTGATCTAGGATCATGTCAGAAAATAGCAACAAATGTCCATTCTTGTTCAAGGTGATGTCTTTGAGGATCTTTCCACACCTTAAAATATAGGTTATTACATCTGTTAAATTGTACTCATTTCATCCAATGAGTATTTGCTAATCATGAAAGCATCATGCACCAGTTGGCACTCATGACATTTAGGTTTGGATCAAACTTAATATGTGTATGTCTCTTAATGTCCACTATGTTTGTATATGTACATGTATGCGGAACTGCAGGACGGAGTCCAGAAAAAATGTCCTTACGGGGACAATAAAGTATATCGTATCGTATCGTAAACTGAAAATTAAAGACAAAACAGAGAGGAGTAAAACGCCCAAAATGTTTTATTTTGTCATGTAAAAAGCACTTTCTGCCATTTTAATAACAAAGGTGTGGAGAGACATTGCAGTCTTTGCCTCATTCATCAGATGTATCTTTAAATCTTGAATACTTATATAGCTTTGAACGTTTGGTTTGATTAAATACCGTAAAAAAAAAGTCATGGACTTATCACCCTGCTGCATCACACTGTAATGTGGTTGACCACAATTGAAAACCTCAAAAGACACAGATGGACAGAGTTATTGTTTGGTAGAATTGATGATAGAGATACTGACCTTTCTTCCAAGATCCTCAGTGGATGAATGCACACACACAGAATCATCATCTTCCTGAAAGCTGAGGAGGCTGAGGAGGCTTTCACTTCTGTGGCTCCACGTCGTGTAAGCAGGGGTGTGGAGAGCAGCAAGAAGGAACTCCCCCCGACTGTCCACAGGAATCACCTGAGGAAAAAGAATACATGTGAAAACTACTTAGGGGTACAATCTAAAATAACTATTTCTGTCTTTATTTTATTTAAGTCTTTCAAGCTGTTTAAAATATGTAGCGCGGATGTATGGGTTTTTGTTTACCTACTAAGTACAGTCTTAAAGGCAGATCGCAGGTTCTTTAGCTTTTATTAATTTTAAATGTGTATTTCGGGCCCTACATGTATACAAAGCGTAAGGAAATTATAAGGTGCTGTATAACAGAACAGGTACATATTATAGAACTGTACTTGTTATTGTAAAATGTTTAAATTGTAAGTTTGATATCATAACCTTCAAGTAAACTTTAATACTTGAAGATTTGTTATGTTTGAAACAAACAATGTAGCTACTCCTGGGAGTTTAAGTGTGGAGCTGATGTGAAAGTTGAGCTGCAAACACAGCGCTAGCCTCGGCTAAGTTGCTAGCTAACACTATCCAGATCAAACTGTTGAGTTTGAGGCTGTATGCCTAAAAACTATACCAAAAATTGTGTACAAATATGGAGATGGTTTTTCGTTCACAACATGTTGTATAATAAGCCGAGTTGATCATTTCTCCGGCGCTGTTGTGCCTGCTCAGAGTCTTTATTTGTATTCCATAGTTAAGTTATTGGCTGCCAAATACAACCAAAAGAAACAAGAACAAACTTTAAGATAGTTTGGCTAACGCTCAGGGGTGGGCAAACTTTTTTGCTCGGGGGCCACTATGAGTTTTAAAATGTGTCAGACGGGCCGGGCCAGTAGCAGATTGTGAAAAAATATTTAGCACTTCGGCACTCATTGTCGACTTTTCTTTTCTTTGGTCCACTCATTGTTACAGATGCAGGTTCAAAGGTGAATTAGGTTCAAAGGTGAATTATTGCGTCATCGTTTGCGTCATGACGTAACCGTTTACGTGCCTTCTTATGACCCACACAGTGTTTTACGTCGCCGATTTTCTCCGCAACGCCGCTCAGAACAACATCAATAGAGGACTGCGTCGGCTAGTTTTTAATCATACGAAGCCAAAAACTACTCCAACCTTATACCTTTCTCCAGAGTGCCGTGGTGCATTGTTTATTAATGTGTTTCAGCTGCATTACTGCCTGCTGCAGTGCTGCTCGTCTACCGGAGTTTATTCTCCCGTTAACTCGAGGGCAGCGGCCGCTGTAAAGTATTCACTGTCTGACTGTCACACAAGCAGCTGATAAAGATATTTATCAGCTGCTTGTGTGACAGTCAGACAGTGAATACTTTACAGCGGCCGCTGCCCTCGAGTTAACGGGAGAATAAACTCCGGTAGACGAGCAGCACTGNTTGCAGGTAGCTATTGCCTGAGATCACATGATGTGGTTTTGTTACATGTGCCAAGTGCAAGGACTGACTTAGGTAAGAAAGCTTTTATGTGCGCAGCTCCTCTTGCTTGGAACAGTCTTCAAAAATATTTGAAACTGAGCAAATTGGTTCCACTTCCTGTTTTTAAAGCTCGGATAGATGCAATGATACTTGATAATGTTGGTACTTGTCAATGTCTCTAGGTATGTAAATGTAGCCCTGTAAATACGATGTCCTTTTGTGTGATCTGTTATATGTTCATGTTGTTACCTACTTGCTGCCATGTTGGACAGGTCTCCCTTGAAAAAGAGATCAATGGGACCACCTGGTTCAATAAAGGTTTGAATGAAAAAATACCTGTCAGTCAAAGAAAAATGAATAATATTCACTTTAAAAGGGTTAAAAGTTGATTTTTTATTAATGTAAAGACACAACTTGCCAACCTGTTAAATCAGGTATCAAGATACGCTAAAATAAAAGCAACACGAAAAATTAAAAAATCTTATCCAATCTTCAAACACCTTATCAAGATGCAGCATTTGTGGAGCTTCTTGATGTCGAGGAGATTCATGATGAGATGTTGACGTGATTACAGTGTTAAAAATATTAGCATCATTCAGCCATAGTTGCACCGTTGTTTCTGTTCTAAATGTTCTTCATCGATTCTCTTCCAGCCAACCTGTCCCGCTCAGCCTTCCTGTCCCCTAAATACTACGAGGACTTGGACGATGTGAGCTCTTCGTCCTCCCTGTCCCTGGAGCCCCACCCAGCTGACTTGGAGATGGAGGAAGAGGAGCTACAGTTGGCACCCCTTCCCCTTTCTGTCCTTCATCCAGCGTTGTCCACCCACCGCCACCCCACAGTCGTGAGGACCCCCTCTATCCAGCCGGGCTTCGGGGCCATCCAGTCCACCCCTTTGACCAAAATGCACTCAGTGCAGGGTTTGGGCTTTGGACTCAGCCCTATTGCCAGCCCTGGTGAGTAGATCACACTGTTAGAGCTGTCAGGCATTAACAACAATGAGATTTTAAATGTCACATGTAAAATGTGTCTTGTGTGATGAGCGTACAAGCAGACAGTTAAACAAGATTAACAACCACTAAACCATATCTCATCACTCGTACCTCTTGCCGTGGTACAATGTATATGACCATATATCTTTTGTAGTTTGATTGAGGAAAGTATATTTTCAAAGCCAATGTGCTTCCTTTTGGTCTCCGGTGGTTCTAAAGTTGCAAAAGATATATTTTGTAATTCAAACCTCTTGAGTGTTTGGTCTGCCTGGAGCACAGCAAGGTATAGACTCTGTCTGTTTTGAATTCTGCATGGGAAGCACTTTGCTGCCTCCTGCCGGTTAAAAACAAAAGCACATTTAGTCTTTGCACACCAATATAATGTATGTGTTAATTAGAAAATAGAGCGGGGAATTGAGATCCAATCACAATGTGTCACTAGAGTCAAATCCAATGCCAGGTGTGAACTGATGTTCTTGTTATTGGAAGACTAAAAAAGCAGTTTAATGTCAGGTGTAAACAAAGTCAGAGAATGCAGCTGCTTAAAACTAGTAGACATGCTTGGTTTTATAAATGTTGCTCTCTGTATTGATGTTTCAGTTCCGAGCAATAAGATTAACCTGAGCGGGGCTGATAGCACTGCTCTCGCCACAAAGACAGTGAAACATGGAGCCCCCCCGACTGACAGGAGCGTCCCCGCACAGCAGGCTGCAGCCACTGCCGCCCTACGCAGACAGATGGCCAATCAGAAGACAGGTAGGAAGAACATGCAGCAGTCACCGGCTTTTGACTGCAATTTAAAGTTATTCTTTATTTTGAAATGTGAACAGAATATGTTCTAATGGTGTATAAGAAGCTATTTGTAAAAAAAAGTATTGCCATGCACACTGCAATTCACCAGGGGGAGACACATACTGCCAGAACAAAACATGTGAACCTGATAGCTTTACATCCCAGCACAGGGCTTGCCCCATCACACCTGACAATAACTTTGAAACTGTTTTAATTTAATTCAAACTGTGCTAAAGTCACCGTGGAAACATAACATGAATTCAAAATCACCTGTCTGAGATGTTCTATTTTTAATATAATTGTTTTTATTTTCCAGCTGTTGTCGGTGCATCCTTGACAGAGTCCACTCTGAAGAACGTGCCTCAGGTGGTCAATGTCCAGGAGCTCAAGGACAAAGGGCCTCCCATGCCACAGTCCAATATCATCGGGTAAAAACAAAACATTATATACAATTATGTTCAGGTATGTCAGATTTAGTTTGAGCTATGCCAAGACATCTACTTAACCCTGAGTTAACCCTTACAAAATTACTTTAAGCTATCCTAAAAAAGTCAGTAAATGTTTTTTTTTGTTAAAGACTACATTTACATAGTCAAAAGGTCCTTTTGTTCAGCCTCACAATGCTATTGGGTAGTAAATGTGTTTATAGTAGGGCTGTCCAATTAATCGTATTTTAATCTCGGTTACGATTTTGGCTTGCAACGATTGCGAAAACAGAGTAATCGAAATAAAACGATTATTTTGCTGCATTCCCTTTTGCAATGATGCTCTGTATTTGTCTTGCGTTATACATCCTGCCCGCGCGTGCACTTTCGCCCCTCCCGAAAAGCCCTCTCGCCCAGGTTGTGTTATGACTTGCAGTCTGTTTAATAAATCCATATAAACACATTACAAGGGAAGCTTTAGTTTTCCTGTCTTTATTTTTCCGGTCCTCCATGCTCCGGTCTCTAGCGTACAGTCAACTTTTACTAACTCGTCAAGCCTCTTAGCTCGCTACTTCCGGTTTCCGGATAAGGGGTTACCAAAATAAGAGTACTGCGTATAGCACTATAATTAAACATTACAGGTTGTGAGTGACATTAGTTATCATATTTAAATATGTTATAGGTTGTGGAAGTGCGCTCCAATATATTTGTTTATCTTTATTGGTATTTATTATTTTTGATATTATTGATTTAAATGTAGATATAAATGTATTATTATTTAAATTGTATTTATTTATTGGTTTTTCAGTTGAATTATACTTAAAGTTCAGGGTAATCAAATTAAAAACATACTGTTCAAATTATTATAATTTATTTTTTTAAAGTTCAATAAATGGATGTTTTCAAAGTCAATGTATCTAATAATCGTGATATCAATATTGACCAAAGATAATCGTGATTATGATTTTTGTTATAATCGAGCAGCCCTAGTTTATAGGTCCTGCCCTCTGGCCATACACTCACACAACTTACGAATCTTCAAACGAGCAACATCTCTTTGTTTTATTGGACTGGATTTTTCCGATTCAAGTAAGTAAAATGCCTCAAAAAAAGGTTTGGGCGATTATTACATTGTCTAGAACATGTGCATATTTAGTTTTTGTGGAATACATTCATCAATTTGATTTTGAGCAGCTTATGTCTTTGTTGCAATATTACAACACTGGGTTAGTGTGGTAGTCAAAATAGCATGTGTCCCTGTCATGAAAATGTCCCTTCCATATGTGAACATATGGAAATAAAACACTAATAGAAATATAATATCTTTGATAATTCACTATAACTATGTTCTAAATGTATCCTCTGTTAAGATTTTGAATTAAGACCAGATTTGAATAAATTAATACATTTATTTCCTATAAAAGTATGTGAAATTATATCTGTAGCAATATTTTAAACTCTACTTGTAACTTATCAGTTCATCAGTTACAACAATTCATTTAACTCTTCTCTGGTTCTGGCAGAAACGGTTCTTTCTGAAATGTTTTAGGACACTTGGGTGTAAGGTATCACAGAGAATGTAATTTCCCTCCACACACCACTGGAGTACTTCCAGAAGTTTGTGTCAGAAGACATGATTCAGGCTTTGGTAACCAACACAAATGAGTACAGCTTTCAAAAGAATGGAACATCCATCAACACAAATACAAAGGAAATTGAGAAACTGATTGGCATGTACCTGAAGATGGGCCTAGTACAAATGTCTGGAGTTTTTATCTATTGGGAGACAGACACACGGTATTCCCCTGTTTCTAATGTGATGGCACACAACAGATTCCAATATCTGTTGACATCGTTACATTTTGTAAACAACTTGACAGTGTCAGAGATGGGAAAGAAAGACAAACTCTGGAAAGTCAGACCCTGGCTTGTACATTTCAGAGAGAAAGTGCCTGCAGGTGGTACCAGAAGAACAAAACCTCGTGTGATGAGATTATGGATTCCTTTCACGGGAGAATATAGTAGCATCAAGGAATAGGATGCGAGGCAAGCCAAACCCATGGGGGTTTCAACGTGGTGGGTGAGAACTGGAGTCTTGGCATGATCTGTGCTTTGATATGTACGCAAAAGGCGCAGGTGTCGAATGGGATACGACGCAGCTGCTGAAACTTGGATTGTGGTGATGTTGTGGATGGAGCTTGCATCCGACGCTTCAGAAGGTCAGAGACTAGACAAGGTCTACGCAGACAACTACTTCACCTGGTGTCCCATTAGGTAGTGAAGCTCGCGTTAGATCGCTGGGACTTGCATTATGTGGAACAGCCAGGCAGGTGCACAGCGCCTACCAACTGTAACCCATTGAAGACGAGAGAGCTTGAAGAAAAAAGGGGAGAGGCAACTTTGACATCGCGCCGAAGTTGGAGACCAACCACCACACATCTGTTGCTGCCAAATGGGTATGACAGCAGAGCGGTCACACTTGTGTCATCCTTTGCTGGAACCAGACCCTTGTGCAGAAAATCTACAGCTGGGAACAAAGCCGAACAAAGCCGGTGGGTAGGAAGTTGAGAGGCAGCTTCGC
>NW_011336223.1:256878-261116 GCF_000735185.1 Notothenia coriiceps
GCACTTGGCACATGTAACAAAACCACATCATGTGATCTCAGGCAATAGCTACCTGCAACTCTCTGTGTGATCGGAGAGCAGATTTAAGATGGGAGTTTACCCAACATTTGATTTCCTTTGGGATTTTTTGAAAAGCTTAAATACATTTGGAAGTTTTCAGGCAACCACACCTTAATTGTCAGTATTCCAAATTTACAAAAAACAAACATCACAGGATATTAGAGTAACTTGTGGACATGACTTTGAGGATGACATGTGTACCTGGTGCAGTTGAGCGGACAGGAGGCATCTGCCCCTTTGAGAGGAAGTTACGCAACTGGGACTGTTTCACTGGCGATATCTTGACTGCGGGAGAAACATTTACAGTCAGTACATGTTGCAATTAAGAAATGGGATATCATTTAATATTCATATTTATAAAATATTTAAACATGGATACCTGGAGACTTGGGTTTGGGCATAGGAGGGTTGGTGTCCAGCCTGGCTTTCAGGAGTGCATCCCTTAAACTCTCAATCTCGCTTTCCAAGCTGTCGTAAAACAAAGAATCAAGTAGTTAAAGTTGCAAACATTTTTTCTAAGAGCAATTTGCTTTTTACTCTATGTATCAAATTATGAAAACAAATAAAACTAAGGTGAATTTATTCAGTTTAATTAATCCAAAACTACTAGATTTGATTTCTAGCCCATGCAAGTCAAGGTTAACTTGATATATAAAGTCACTGATTCCTAAACCTACTCCGTAGTATTCTCTCTCACAATAAACTCAAAATATAAAACAAATGTATGCCAGATATATTAACATTATTTCCTCCATACTGCTCATTACTGCTCGTACCCAGTAGCAGTTTCTGCAGCAGCAGCAGCACTGCAGCTTATAGTTGGAGCGGTAGTCTTGTTGTAGAGGCGCAGAGAAGTGAGCTGTTTGACCAACTGGTCCAGTCTGTTCTTCTGCTGGTTGATGATGTACAGGTTGTTGGCCAACGTAGTGAACAGACCCTCACGCCCTGGCACGACCATGTGTCTGTGAAGATCATGATTTCTTTTTAGCAAATTACACCTCAAATCTTTGTAGTATTACATTTTCAAAAATATTTATTTATGCTTCTTACTTCTGTTTTTTCTTTTTCTCCAGGTGTTTCTCCCATTCCACATCCAACACGTCATTGACATCTTCCACAGCAAACATGATGTACTGGTACAGCCTTCGTATCTCCTACATAAGGAATACAATTGATTAAAGGAAGGGGAAGGGGAAGGTGATTGGTTTAAAAGATTCATGAGAAGTATTCATTTATGCAAATGTTTCACCTTGAGTCGTTCCTCGCTGCGGGGGTCCAGAGGTTTTTTGTAAAGCAGCTGTCTGTAATTTCTGTCTCTGCTCAGCTCACTCTGGGTCTTTGCCTCTTCTGCCCCAGCAAAGCCCTCCAGTAAGGTGGTCTTCAGTGTACCAATGTCCCCATGGAGAGACTGCCCATCAGAATAAACAGATTAGAAGATGCTTGCCATGATGTAATACCCTACTATAACCACATTTCAAAGTGAGCTGGAGTGCTGTTGTTTTTGAAAAAAAACAACATGTCTATTTAAAATAATATAACCAAAAAGTCATTATGTTCTTTGAAGAAATAACATTATTATAACTATTTGGGGTTTCCCAGCACCATGTTTTGGTTTTCCAAACGCGTCCTTACCTCTGTTGTCTCCTTTATCTCGAGGGTGAAAATATGGAGGTCCTCTGACTCCTTCCTCAGCTCCTTCATCTCATCATTTGTGCCGACCTTGAAGTCAGCTCTCGAGCTTCGAGTCTTCAGATCATCTAACTCCTTCTGGAAGTGTGCGATCTGATGACAAGTTAAAGACATGCTTGGTTACAAAAAAATGTGAGGACTGATTTCAAAACTTGGTATTCATAAAACGCTATCTTAATTGTGACCGAGAATGAAATATTAGCATGATGGTTTGACTTATATTTAGATTTGTGTGAAATGTAGTCTACCTGTAGTCTACATGGTTATTATCATGACTTATTATTATCTCTTTTACTGTTCAATCTGGATTCGTCATATCTTCATGTGACATTGGTTCTGTCCATTAATGTAGTTGAGTAAGCTAGCAGTATGTAGCTAGCATTATATGCTAGTATTTTCACATATAGTTTTGGCCATGCGACTTTCAAGTTCACAAAAATGAAGTGGTGCATTGTCCTCCATCGTGTACTGTTTGATAAAACTCACCTCTTCAAATATGCCAACCATAATTGGATCAAAGTCTTTCTTTTGCTGCTGCTTCTCCAAGGCCTTGATACTAACAGCTGCCTGCTTTGAACATATTAAATCAATAAAAATTACAGTAAAGTCAGTAAAAAAAAAAACACACACACCAACTAGTTCACACAAAGTTAGTTCAAGCTAAAATTAAATTTGCAAGCATTTCTGTAATGTGATTTAGTTACATTTGTCTTCTGTCACCTAGAGTTGATTTCAGATTGAACATGCTGTTGCTAGTAGCAACTGCTACTGGCACAGTTCCGTGGCAGTTTAACCGACATTGCTACATCCAACAATTTCTCAGATCTGTTACTGCGACCATCTCACATGTTTTATTTATTCTCCTAATAACGTTGTTGAAGTATTATCTTAAAGGTTTTTTGATTGTGTAGTTATGAATTTTCAAT
This sequence comes from Notothenia coriiceps, assembly GCF_000735185.1. Classification (NCBI taxonomy): domain Eukaryota; kingdom Metazoa; phylum Chordata; class Actinopteri; order Perciformes; family Nototheniidae; genus Notothenia; species Notothenia coriiceps. The sequence continues at coordinate 259,554 of NW_011336223.1, forward strand.
TTACTGCTTAAAAAGCTAACCATTGTGCTTATTGTTATAGTACTATAATATGTACATTATTTGACTATTTGGTATCTTTTACTAGAGAGGACTGGATGATTAGTATATCAATTATCTTGGTTTTAATCCTGTTAGGACTAAATGTTGTTCTTTCGCTGGGGATTTATTGTTTATTGTTACAGTGAGGTATATCGTCATTCATTCGCTAGTTTTTTTGTTACTGTACTGAACTATCTCAACAACCATTGTGGTTAAACTCTTATCCAAAACAGTTTAAGAATTGCTTCTTCTTAACACTTTAAAAGACAGCTATGGTGTTCAACCTATGTTATTCACTTGTTTAACTCACTACACACATGGTGAGGACATGGTGAGGATTTTTCCAACTTTGGTACTACCGAGAAAACAAAGTTAACATGTCCCTCTGCTGGATACATTTATCTTGACATATTTTGAGCAAAATATCAACCACTATTGAAAAGCGGTCTAGTTAACACAAACAAATCTTCATAATGAACAATGACCTGTGGTGTTTGGACGCGGCCCTGTGCAGCAGGAGCAGGCGCAGGCTTCTGGACGACTGTGGGGGGCGTGCTGATTTGAACTGGACGCACTGGAGCTGAGACACATAACGTGATTCATATCACAAACCAAGCCATGTACACTCATACACACTTGTGCAAAGAATAAAAGCAAAGGCACTGAGGCTGGACTTCCTTACCCATTACAGCTGGAGGTTTAACGGCTGATGGTGGAGGGGCGGTCAAACTACCGGAAATGGGGGTCACTGGTTTGGGCATTGAGGGATTGAAGGAGAAAGACTGTGGAGATGGTGCTGGTGTCTCCAGTGCTGTAAACCTTGGAAATGAAAATACATATTAGACCCTCCAGAAAAACGCGATTCTGCGATCGCAGAATTTACCGCATAATCAGCAAAATGGCGCAGATTTCTAAAAGGTCGCATATTTATCAAAAGGCCGCATAATCCCCGAATTTTTCCACACAAAATTGAGAAGAAAAAAAAGTTAACTCGTCTTGACGTGACGTCATCAGCTCGCGCATCACAGAATGTAAACAACACTGTATAGAGTGAACGTGTGGGGCTCACACGATAGAGAAAACAACAAGATGAAAAAATCTAATCCATCTCATTTACCGACGAACATTTCTACTAAAGACCGGGAAAAAAGTGGGGGGAAACTATTCTGCACCCCGTGCAACTGTGTGTTGGAGCATAAGAGAAAATCGACGGTGACGACCCACTTTGATTCATTCAAACATTCGAAAATGCTTTCTGCTGCTGCGGACAAGAAAGCCAAACAACTCACGTTCACGAGGCATCAACCTCCAAAACCCTTTCGAGGGCTACAAGAAACGAAGTGAGTAGCCTACAAGATTGAAGCTGGTCAGATAACGAACGAGTAAATGAAAACAGAATGAGGCGGAGAAGTGTGTGCGTGTGCGTGTGTGTGTGTGTGTGTGCGAGAGAGATGTCGTGTGTGTGTGTGTGTGCTGTGTTGTGTGGGTGTGTGTGTAGAGTCGTGTTGTGTTGTGTGGTGTGTG
>NW_011336223.1:261161-263441 GCF_000735185.1 Notothenia coriiceps
GACCCCTATAAATGTCCGACCGAACACACTGTCAGTCTGTCACTTATGAAATGTGCCGGCGACGGGAATGTGTTTCAGTCTGAATTGACGCTGTTATGAAAGTTTCTCTGACATTCTACAGGTGATGTTAGCTAATCAGACTATCTTGACTACTTGTTGCTATCATATTGTGGCATAAGCCGTTTTCTACACGCATATTTTACCGGCGCAGTTTTCGTTATGATTTTACTTGTGATGGCCACATGTAGCCCATGTATTGATTCCATCCGATAGCTGCAATAATACAAACAACAGGAAACCGTCTGCCTGCTCTTCACAATGGTCAATAACAGTGAACGTAGTAAGGTCAAATAAACAGAATCACACTAAGCCTGGTAAGTGTTGCCTGAATCTATATAAGTGTTTTTAATAAGTGTGTGGTTGCGTTCTAGTCACTTTGCTCAGCGCTACTGATTGTTACAACTTGTATTCGCCGTACTCGCCATTAACTGTTATTGCTCAGGTTAATCTCGACCTCCTCCAATGTAAGCGTGACGTATTTGGTTCTTAGATCCTGCCGGGTTGCCGATTCCAGCTAAGGTCAATTGTGTCTAGAGTGCGCCATCTAGTGGGATCAACTGAAATGCCGGGTATTGTAGGAAAAAAGCTAAATGAATGCGGTCTTTAGTAAAATTTGGACAATTTTGTACCAATATTCGGCGGGCCGGATTAAAAAAAAAAAACGGACCGTATATGGCCCGCGGGCCTTAATTTGCCCATGCCTGGGCTAGTTTGATAAAATCAGCCCAGTAAAAGATGGTGTGGGATTTCTACATATATGTAGGATGAAAGTCTTATAGCAGCTTTGGTACGTATTGGTATTCAACCTATCGTTACCATTAAATAAACATTGCATATCCATTCAATTTTCTTTGTTATTAATATTCTTTATTACTGGGTACTTTTAACTGAAGATTATGCGAGAAGGAGACCAGGGGGTCAGAATGTTATGTATTTATTAGGTATTGGCATTTTAGAAAAGCTGCAAAAAAGTATAACTTTAACCTCAGTGTTAAGGAAGCTTTCGAACGTATCGAGGAGGCTGGACTTAGGGGTGAAGTCCACCTGTCTACAGTCTGTGATCCAGAACTGGAGCAGATCCATACTGCGATGGAAGATCTTCTCAGCTTCTCCTGACATGTCGGGACCTTGCCTTGAATTGAAAAGAAAAGAAAAACAGAATGCTCATACTATCAGTTCAACATCTTTCATTCTTTGAGCTGTTTGTTATTTCATTATACATACTTGACTTATGTTAATTTGTATTTAATTGTATTTTATCTTTTTAGTGGACATTATTAGTTAAACTCCTTGTATTTCTTTACATATTTCCAATTTTTTTTTATTTCTGGGTATTTCCAACAAGTAAGATAAGTATGGGCTCTTAACCTGTTAAGCCCTGAGCCTGTTTTTAAGGTCTCAGGCTCGAAGATGACATACCCAGAACAAATGGCTATATCTTCACTTCTAAAAAGGGGCAAATTAATAATCTTTTTTCTCAGTCAAAAGTCAGAGTCAATATAGATATTTTTAGTTTAAAGTAAATTCAGATTGAAAATAGTAAAAAAAATGTAAATTAGTTTCCGTTCAAAGAAAACCCATTAGTTATAGTGAAAACCACCCTTGAATGATGGGATAGTAGACAACAAGCTTTAGGAATCCAAACTATAACATATAATAAGTACCCTTTGTCAAGATTGATGCAAAACAAGTGAAACTTGACCTTTTTAGAGAGGTTTAGAAAAAACCCCACCTTTGGGGTCATTTGGGTGCCATAGCTCTGGAACCCATCGGTCGATTTTGATGATTGACACCACTTTTGAACCGTTAGAGCCAATAGAATAGGAGAGTTTCTAAATCCATCTAAACATTACTATTGTTGAATGAGAGTGATGCGCAGCCAGCATGCCCGAAACCGGAAGCTCTCATACATTCTATATGAAAACTCTGTTTATTGACATAAATGTTATGATGGATTATCAGCAATCATTTCAAAGTGACACAGAGATATTGAATTAACCTTCAGCAGCGTTTATGTGCGTTTTAATGCCCTTGAACACAACTTTTGATCAGAAAACAGCAAAGTTAAGACGTATTTGCCGTTTTGGCCCCGTAAAGTGAAGTTGTGTGTTGTCTTTCCTGGCTTTCGCTGCCGTGAGTTCTTGTCGCACAGTGATGATACCAATACCATTGGAATCTGTGGAATACCAGCTTTCATGTGATATGAAGTGCGCGGGGGGG
>NW_011336223.1:263456-267792 GCF_000735185.1 Notothenia coriiceps
GGGGGGGGGGGGCATCGGGCTTAACAGGTTAAGAAGAGAAATAGCAAAAATATCTCATTTAACATCCTGTGTTAACATAAATATTTTGTCTATTTAAACTTTTATGCAACATTTTATTTTAACTAATATGTTTATATCATTATTTTCATTTTCTATGACCTCTTTATTGCACATTCCTTCATTAATTTATTTTATTCTATTTATTTTATATATCTTAATTATCTTAAGTTATTTAATTCTAAAATATAACAACTGTCACAAAACCCAATTTACCCCACGATAAATAAAGTATTCTGATGACATTTTAAGATTTACAGGAAAAACTTTAGTGGAGATTGCTGGATATACTGTACCTTGCAGCAGCGATGAATTTATCCATAATGAACTGCAGTAACTGCTCAGGAGTGCAGAGGAAACGATAGGTATACAGGAACTGCTGGATGTAGCCCTCCAAAGCTGCATTTCTGCGATGAAAATGAGAATATCAACTCAACTAAGTTCAGAGAGTAACAAAACTGTTTATTTCAGAACTGCATAATCCTGCATAATTGTGCTCAGAACATTTTTAAAACAAGATAGGTCCGTAGGTGCCTACTTTAAATGGCTCCATTCAGCGTGAGAGAGCATCACACCAAAGCCACCCCCCCCACCCCCAAACTATTACAACATAGTTACTGGTGGTGGGTGTCATGAGAAAAGCCAAACAAATGGGTATTCATGAAGATCAACAAAGCAAAAAAATAGTACATACATTACATACATGTTGATTTAGGACGCTTCTACCTGCTGCTAGCAACATAACAAAACTTCCCCTACTAACAGACTACATCAAAAACACTGACAATAATTTGTCCCCTGAACAGATACAGGTGTACAAATACACATGTAGAACAAATAGGGAAAAACTCACAAGCTTGTATTAACCACAGAACTTATTTTGGGAATCGAAACCAAAAACAGGTTAGAAAAACCAGTCACTTCAAGGCAAGGGGGCTAAAGTGCTAAAATGCTAACTAATTTCCGGGGTTAAAAACTCTTACACCACTCTATTGTCTGTGTAGCCAAAGCCTGGTAGGTTGTCCAAAACTAATTCAAAACAAATGATTGAACAGCACTGTTGTATACTGCATGACATGCTAACATGCTGCATTTCCACTGCATGCTACGACACGGCTCAACTTCCTTAGAACCATTTATTTTCCATTATCAAAAGTGGTTGATAGTAGCCGGTACCTTTTTTGGTTCCATCTTTACTAGACATAGACAACAGGGGACATACTGCACCAACTCGCTATCTTATTTTTTTCTAGTTGCGTTATTAAGCTATTATTATTATTATATCAGCGGCATAATGTCCTAATTTGACAAGAATAATACATTTTCGGGAAAATATTCATTGTCCAACAAAAGTAGTCATTGTGACTGACCGAGGCGTTCAAAAATAAACCCTCATCAGTAGTACCTGGCGTAGAGGTAAGCCATGAGGCCTAGAGGAGACCCGACCTGCAGAATGCTCTTCCCTTTGCTGTTGCCGAAGCTCAGAGCTGACGGATCCTCAGAGGAACGGAAGTCCAAAGACCCGGGTCCACAGGAGGCCAAAGAAGGAAGTAATGAAACCTCCAAACCCCACTGGTCCACACTCAGAATCTGCAGAAATATAATAAATAATGTCAAGGACAGAAGAGCCAAGTTGTTAGATAATAAATAAGAAAAAGCATTGCTTGGATTTGTGACACTTTGAAAGTACCTCGAGATATTTCTTCACTGTATCCAAGAAGACAACTTTGGATCGGAGTTCCGCAAGCTGGGACTTGAGTTTGGACAGCATCAGTTTGTTGTCAGAACCTTTGGTTGAATAAGAATAATTGGATACAATGATACTGATACAGCACTGATCGAGTTTTTCTGTAACTATCCAAGTCTGTTCACATTTTATATTCCATTAACCAGTCTTTAGACACTGCCAGAGCCCATACTGTGTTCCTGTTAGTGTTTACTTCCTGTCTGTCTCCTATGCTGTTCCCTTCAGCGTTTACTTCCTGTCTGTCTCCTATGCTGTTCCCTTCAGTGTTTACTTCCTGTCTGTCTCCTATGCTGTTCCCTTAAAGTGGACCTATCATGCTATATTTCAATAATATAGTGTTGGACCATACCTATATTTATATATGGGATTGCAATATATGCATTATTGAAATATAGCATGATAGGTCCACTTTAAGGGAACAGCATAGGAGANATTGGTACATGTTCATCTACAAAGCCATGTTGGGTATACTACCATCTTATATCTGCTCTCTGATTACACGGAGAGTTGCAGGTAGCTATTGCCTGAGATCTCATGATGTGGTTTTGTTACATGTGCCAAGTGCAAGGACAAGGCTTTTATGTGTGCAGCTCCACTTGCTTGGAACAGTCTTCAAAAAGATTTGAAACTGAGCAAATTGGTTCCACTGCCTGTTTTTAAAGCTCGGATAGATGCAATGATACTTGTCAATGTCTCTAGGTATGTAAATGTAGCCCTTTAAATATGATGTCCTTTTGTGTTATCTGTTGTTTTATGTTCATGTTGTTACCTACTTGCTGCCATGTTGGACAGGTCTCCCTTGAAAAAGAGATCGATGATCTCAATGGGACCATCTGGTTAAATAAAGGTTTGAATGAATAGCTATTCAAGTAAATGTTCTTTCTTCCCCCCCCCCCTATCTGAGGGTTACATACTTTATTGTAGTCCAGTAACATAATGAAATCACAACGTAAGACTTACATTATATTGGATAGCGATACACTTTGTACGTGATAGGGCTAAGGGGTCAGACATTTCTAAGAGGTTGACAAATCACAACAGAGCCAGCCAGCTAACCAATCAGAGCAGACTGGTTTCAGACAGAGGGTGAAAAGCGGTGCTGAAAGACCTTTTTGAACACTAAAGCATGCAAACATGTCACAATAGAGACACAAAATACAAATATGAAAGAAGTATTCACTTTGGACAGCCTCTCCTTTTTTTAAATATGACGCGCTGAGTCAAAGACTGGCAGGAACGTACAGTTCTGAGTCATGAGTGGAAAAGTGTAAGTGCTCCTTAGTGCAGGACTTTTGAGGTGAAGGGTGATTAATCTGCATCATTTTTAGGCTATGGTGTCTGAAGTCTGGCAAGTATGCTGAACAGCCACACTTATTAATCATTGATCGGAAGTATGAGCTTGGATTTTAATCTATTAATGCTTGAAAATTGTGAATTTGGTCGCTGAACTTTTATAACAAAATGTTGCTTGGCAGAGGACTCTGGGCTTTGTGTCGGGTAATATCACTGAACGCCTTCTCAAATGCATTGACCTTACCAACACTGAAATGTCACTCCAAATTACATGAAAAACTTTTCAGCCCTGAAAACCATGACAGGAATGTCATCCTCAGTTAAACCTATTGTGACGAACAATGAATTTTGTTTTGCTAACGAACTAAACACGTTCTTTACCCGTTTTGAGTCACTGGATAATTCTGCAAAGCGCACTGAAATGCTCGGAACCATAATACCTGCTTCCTCTAACAAAATTACCATCAGTGTCGAAGAGGTCAGAAAAACATTTCAGTACACCAACACCAAGAAAGCGGCTGGGCCAGATGGGTGCAGCGGTTTTTCTGCTGAAGAACTTTGCTACTGAGCTGGCTCCAGAGTGGCAACCCATCTTTCAGGCTTCTATTGACACGCACACCATCCCTCTGTCATGGAAAACTTCACACATCAAACCGCTGCCCAAAATGCCATGCCCAAAATGCCATGCCCAAAAGAACATAAGGACTACAGACCAATAGCCCTCACCTCAGTGATTATGAAATCACAAGAAATAATTCTGCTCTGATTTCTTATCAGTACAACACAAGACAAACTTGATCCATACCAATCTGCCTATAAACAAGGGTGTGGTACGGAAGATGCTGTGGCCACTCTGGTTCACATCATCACTAAACATTTAGATAAACGCAACACCTATGCAAGAGCCCTCTTCCTAGACTTCTCATCAGCATTCAACACAATACAAGCAGACATCTTGGTGTCAAAAATGGCCAAAATGGAAGTAAATCCATACCTGATTTACTGGTATGCTGCTTTACTCACTAGTAGAGAGCAACTTGTGAAGGTTAACAAAACCCTATCATCTGCCATCACAACCAATGTAGGGGCCCCCCAGGGCTTCGTGAGTTCAGCTGTGCTCTTTACTCTCTACACTGATGATTGTCGTACCAACACACCAAATCCAGTCATCATTAAGTACTCTGATGACACTGCAATAATATCTCTGCTCAGTAACACAGACGACCCTGAGCTGCACCA
>NW_011336223.1:267837-277883 GCF_000735185.1 Notothenia coriiceps
TGACAAAGAGTGACTTAGGCGGCTCGTACTTTCGTCGTCAACATTTAACTCGCTTTTACTCTTACGATTTTACCGTTACTAGACAGGTGAAACGCGATAAAACTTTTGTACTTTTCAGATATTTATACGGTTACGGTTAACGTATGAGACGTATATAACGTAGGTATATAACTTGGATGATCCATATACCAGGTTGTGATATAATTAGACTTATAGTGCGTACTAACCAGGTGAAATTCCCTTGTCCGTCGTATCCGTCGTGTCTGTCCTTGTATTTGTGACTTCCCTGTCCGTATCCTCTGTCTGTCCTTCATTCTGCGACTTCACCCTATCGTCGTATCTCTGGTCTGGCGCCTTTCATTTGTGATTCGTCGCTTGTGTCATACCTCAGACGTCACGTTTCTGAGCAATTACCTTATCTTTTACAACTGTTCTGAACTATCAATGTCTTTTTGAGCTAGTCGGACGCATAGTCATGTACATAGGTTACATAAGAATAAGTGGTTCCAAAGGACTTTGTGGACTACGACAGTTGAGTTGCAGGCGTCGAACGCCTTGAGCGCGCAGGTTTCAACAGGCGGCAATGTCCGTGGCTGTCTCCTCCTGATTGGTGGAGTTGGCCCAATAGCCGTAGCGCAACTTCTGTGACGACATAAAAGTGTTCAAATCTGGATCAGTCTGTATCAGATCCGTTGCGGCCCCTTTTTTAGAGATTTGGGTATGGAGGAAAATAGAGAGGGTTGTGTTTTCTGACACTTGGTGAGTTCCCTGGAACACAGGGGACACATATTCATGTATAAAAGACGTACAAAAGTGCATTTTGCATGATAGGTCACCTTCAAGTGTTTACTTCCTGTCTGTCTTCTATGCTGTTCCCTTCAGCGTTTACTTCCTGTCTGTCTCCTATGCTGTTCCCTTCAGTGTTTAGAAGGGAAGGGAGGCCCACATGCGCTGGCTGGGTATTTCGCTGGTTGTTACAGCGAGAGTCGACCAGGAGTCGACAATCGGGAGAAATGGAACTGTCTGGACAACTAAGAAGGGGAGCGACGGATGTGCAGAATTTGGGAGCCTCATGTCCGCGCCAGAGGGCTGAGACGGAAGCGACGCCGGAGAGTTGGGGGCAGCAGCATGGCGGACGCGGAGCACTGTACCAGAGGCAGGGAGGATGAGCCGCAGTCGGTAGTGGTTATCTTGCAGCACATTGATAACGGTAGTCGTAGGTCGAGGAGTAGCAGCGATAGACTCTTCGGGGAGGCGGAGTGTTGAACGAGGGAGTCGTTCGAGAAGGGGGGTGTATTGGCGCGCTGCGTATGATTTCTGCGGAGGGGTCGACACCAGGCATTTTGATAGCTATAAATGTGAATTAACTTGTGAGACATAGACTAACAGTTATAACCTGAAGGCGGCGGAGACGAGGAAGAATGCTGATCGTCTTGTGGACAACGATTTTTCCTACGAGACTCAGTGTGTATAGAGTAGGACTTAGCGCCAACATGAGGGTGTCCCCTATTAGGCTGGCTGCGGGTCAAGCAAGGAGACGATGAAGTGGTCCCCGTCTGTGCGTGTCGCTCAGTGTGCCTGTCGATTCGGGTTAATCTCAGACTTATGATGTATTATATGTGTGTGTTGTGTACGTGATAAGATGGTCCTCGGTTCTCTATCATGCGCTTCTGTTTATCTCGTTTGGCGGTCCATAAGGGGTTTGTGCCGCGGTCCCTCTGGGTCAAGATCGGTCCGTAGTGGCCACGGCAGAGTCTGTCCTGTGACACGTCGAGGGCTAACTCGACGTTACCGTGAAGGTCGACGTCGAGGTGGCGGTTGCCATGAAGCCATCGAGGTTAGCCGGGCTCAAGTTAGCCGCTAGTAGTTGTTTTGACGCGTGTTAGAGTCTGTTCTATGGTGACTCGTGGACAGAGTCGTTTTGTGGATGGTTCTAGTATATGAAGTCTAGTGTAGTAACATCGAGCTTAGCCCTCGAAGGTTAGCCGGTGTAAGCGCAAGGGTTCGGGTCCAGGACACTCAGATGACAACGTATTTATCTAGTTCAAATATGACAGTGTAGCTTAGACGACTTCTCCGTAAAAGGCCAGTAACACTAGGCATGACCGAACACCTAGTTGTGGACCAATTTCAAGTTTCAGTGTGAAATTACAGTTAGAAGGTCAACACACATGTCTGTCTCGTCCTAGGATGGTGACAAAGGGCTGTTAGGGTTATTTTTGTTTATCATCTGTTTATATCACACGTTATTATTTTATACACGACGTTTATGCACGTCAACGATGTGTCAGTCGTGTCAAAAAATGACACTTGTGGAATTCTGGATGTTTGTTGTGTTGTTCAGTTAAAATATGTATTATTGTTTGTAGTGACAGTAGAGAAACTCTTACAGTAAATCGGCGACGACTAATAAGTAGCTTACACGTTTGTCTTGAGAATCAAGCGGTTTAACAAGGATCTTAGCACTGGTAATAACGGTTATAACAAGGTATCGTCGCACTGTTACCCAGGACCACCGACCTAAACTCCACAGACTCACCTTTTTTTATTTTGTACCTGAAGAAAGCATATAATGTAAAGTATAAAAACACTATTCGTCTTTTGCGGACCGGTTTTCTTTTGAATTGTTCTTTTGACAGATTTCTCTTCCTTTACAATAAGTCTGGTGTCTTTCCGGTCGTAATTGTGATTTCCCTGCGCCTTCTTCGGTCTGTCCTTCATTTGTGAATTTCCTGTGTCGTATCATCTGCTGTCCTTCATTTGTGGTGTTCCCTTGCCGTATCCTCTGTCNGGTTGTGCGTAGGTGTTCGGATCAGGTGGTCACAGGTTCAAACCCCACTGCAGTCATCATGTCGTTGTGTCCCTGAGACACTTCACCCCAAATTGCTCCTGTGGGGATTGCCCACAGTATTGAGTATGTAAGTCGCTTTGGATAAAAGCGTCCAACAAGTAACATGTAATGTAATGTAATGTCACTATGTTACAGAAGTAAACAAAGGAGTCCAATGGAGGCGTTTAACAACATTTATAACAACCTATATAACACACGAAAGGAAAGGGACTATCTAAAGGTAAATATTCTAACACCAGGAAATGTGTACAACACATAATGCAGGATAACTGTGCCATTTTGATTCATCAGAGTAAAAACTTACATATGAAGTGAAGTCTTGTCCCTATTTGAATCAATCACTTTGCTTATGGAGTGGATTTCACTTTCAGAGCAGCTGCTCCTCAATAACAAATCTCCTGGTAAATCTAAGTGCAAAATCATTTCTATCAAGACGTAACTTTCTGTTCTAACAAACATCAACCTTTCCTTATTCGTTTCACTCTACTGATTGAAATACATATTCAGTTTAGGAGCAAAATGGATCTGAAGTGGAACAAATACCCATGAGAGTCATTTTCAGCGAATGAACATTTTCACAATTGTAACCTTTCTCCAAAGAAAAGCCAGGCGCTAGTGCTATTCTTGGATGTTTGTCTAGCGGGGAAAGGGTCTGAGTAAACAGTTTTTTGAAGAGAGCCTTGGACGAAAACAACAACTGCCATTGCCACCTTCCTATGAGTGTTCAAAATGAAGGAAGAAAGTGTCTGAGGTCCTACTCACAGTGTGGAAGGGCTGTAGTTCACCAGGCAGTGCAGTACACCCAGCAAGTCTTCTTCCCAGTACAGATCCTTGAACCTCTCCTTCACAACACCGGCAAACATCTGGTACTGGAGGTCCTTCAACGAGAAGATATACTCCCCTCGGAAAAGAGAAACAGTCAATTTTCTAAATGAATGTGTTAACAGGTCAAAGCAGGATAATCGAGTGGGTCTTTGTTTTGTTGTATCACTGAAGAAAAGAAAAGCAGTCACCTTTTAAACCTTTAGGTATAGGGCATTCTCTGCAGCTTTTAGTGGATTGCTGTTCAAATCATTCTAGTTTGACGTCACTGCTGATGATTAACATATAAGTGGTGACCCTGACTTACATGATTGAATCATACTGGTCAAGTCATGCCTATAACTGACTGATCGTCAAATCATTATGTTTTTGGCTGTTTGTTTTTGCTCATTGATCCCCCTCGGTTCAAGCTTTATTTAGCGAAGCTGGACACAGCTGTTTGCTTAATGTAAAGTGCTCAGACAGACAGACAGACAGAGAGACAGACAGTCTGTCGTAATTCTATTACCAACTTAAGCAATCTCCAGACCTAAGGTAAACAACAGGGAAGCGAAAAGTCAATCAATGAGAGAGAAGCAAAAAGCTGTTCTCACACATAATATGCTCCACACTACCAAACACAATGGATTTAAAGTAGTGCAGTGACAATGTATTTTTGTAGGTCATCCTTGAAGAAAGCATCCCGTGAAAACTATGAAACTTAACTTATGAAACAAGTTTTGTTCAGCAGGATAATTTCCACATATTAACACTACCTTGTGACTTTTGAAGCCTTAATGCCATCAGCAGCAATAAAAAGTCAACAAAATGCTATAAACAAACTTTATGAGGGTCGCTAGGCTGCACATCACCACCACTAATCTAAAGGCAGACTTCTTTTGGCATTATGACATTTAGTAGTTTATTAGTCACTTGCTGGCAGCCGCCATTTTAATGACACATACACTTAATGAAACAATAATTAAATGATATGACATGTCTAAAGATACATACCCATAGTGACGTCCTCTTCTTGTCCATTGTCCAAATCCCCATCAATTGAAAACTCTCCCTTGAGGAAGTCAATCACCTCCTGTAGGGCAGGGTGGACTTTAAGGGGGGAAGAGTTTAAAGGAGACTGCTTCTCACTTTCTGGATTTGTTTGTCCATTGTAAGCTCTAAGAATACTGTGCTCCAGTGGGCTGTCAGAAATAATGGAGCTTCCATTGAAATAGGATGACGGTGGGCCATAATCCAGGGGTCCAGGCCTCAAAGCCATATTAACACAGTTCATAAATTGGCAATCTTTGCCTTTAGGAAGTGTGATTAGTCCCTGTAAAGGCTGTGGAACCATGGAGAGGTTTATATCCAACCCGAGGAGAGACTCTGGAGCCCTAACCTGCACAGGTACTAAGGAAAGATGTCCTGTTATGGGATCCTGACAGAAGAGATAGTTGTTGAAAACACCACAACCACTGAGGTGATCGGATAGCTGCGGGGGAAGAGAGACTTCAAGACAGGAAATATCAGGGAGAGTAGAAGAAGAGTTGACCAGCATGTCTTGGCTGGAAGTTACACTGGCTTGATAAACAGGTGACTCCTGCGTATGTAGATTTAGTTCAGTCTGTATACAAGTTGGGAACTGTGAAGTCAAATCAGGGCCTGTTTCCTCACTGCTGGTTGTGAACGCATCCGCAAACCTGAAAAATAAGCAACCCTATTAAGCTTATTTTTTTCCAGGATTAGATGAAATGCAATTTCTAATTCTAACATCTAGTTTGATGACTAAAAAGGACTTTTTCCAAAGGACTAAATAAAGAGATATCTGACAAAGTTGAGAGAAAACATTTTTACTAAAACAAAAATCTAATGACTTTTCATCAAATAAAAATGGGCTGAAACGTCTTAAAGAACACTGGTAACAGTCAGCAGCCAAACAGCTGTCATAAAGACCTAATGCATGAACCCTATGCCCGCCGAACAAATATGGATGTTCCTGGCAAAAGTTAGGGATTAGGGTTGGCCAAATACCCCAAACTTACAAAGGGCCTTCTGTTGATTTTTTCAAAAATGTTGTTGACATAAATTTGTCAAAGTGTTGGGGCCCTAACCATCGGCCAGAATCAATGAACTTACAAATCCGGCTTTGGTTCTGGGGTCCCGTTGAAAATAAATGGGGTGCAGCCATATTCCTGTGGTCTGCTAATGACTTGCAGCCTCATTTTAACATTACATTATTTAACTTTTACCCAGAAATTTGCTTTTTAAAACAGATTATTCAGTGTCATTCAGAGTGGTATGGTTGTAATGGATATACTTTTCAGTAATATATACCCTTCAATGGAAGCCCCAAGGTGTTGTCTCTCCGCCTCTGAAAACCCTTCATCGGTCAGGATGATGGGGCTGAAGTGTGTGGCAGGGGAAGTGAAGGCTTCTGGGAGTTGGAGTTCCTTGTCCACTGGATAGCTGTGGGGTACAGGGCCAGGCACAGGAGCCAGACGGCTCTCAGTGGCCATGGGAACAAATCCTACACACAGTCACAACAATGCCATACAATATCAGTGATATTGTCTCATGCAATGCACCTCAGTAAACTACACACATATATGGAAGTATTAGGAAGACTATAGAAGCCCATAAGGACTTTATTAAATTGAATATTTTAACTCTAATATAAAAAATATCCACAATAGTATTACACTTTCCCATATATGTAAATGTTATTCTATTTTAAATATAAATACAATGTCAAGTTTGTATGACTTTTAAAGCAGTTGTACATTTTATTTTCAAGGTCACAGAGGACAAGGTTTAAATGTGTTTTTTTATTTGGAGATGAGAATGCAACACTGTTACCATTTGCAAGCAATATTTAAGTCAAAATCAAAATGGAACTGCAATTTTACGACCATTTCAAAATCAAAATGTCATTTCACATTTCATATTCAAAGACTTATCTTTCTGTACGGTGGACAATATTTAAATGTTAAAATCAAATTTGACATAAATAATAATTTAACATAAAAGAGCCCAAGCCGTATTAAAGTAATAATTAATAATTAATGTAATTAAAGACAGAAACTGCTGTACAATAAAGTTAAATGAAAATGCAAACTGGAAAGTAACATTTTCATTTTACTCTAAAAACTAACATACGAGGAAAAGTAAATTGCTATTGTGGAATATCATTTTCATTCATAATCATTTAATCAAGTCCCCTATGGGCTTCCGTACTGCTTCTCTGGCATGATCAAGGTTATAAATTACATTTTTAAGGTAAAATAATTACGCAGGGCTAGGATTTCGCCTCTTGAAGCCTATTAATAACTAAATTATAACATCTTCCAAAAATGTAACACATTTAGTGTGAAATATACTATACATTTAAAGGTAAACCATATTGCATGAGGGTCATCGATACTAAAGTAAATGTCCTACCGCTGCTTTGTGAAGACTCTTCAAGTGAGCTTTGTTGAGTTTCAGATAAACTCAAATCCTCTGCAGCAATGGATTTTGAGGCTGTCTAAAAGAAAATAGAATTGGTTAATACAATATAGAGAGATATTATTTTTAAGAGTATACGGTGGCCGACAGATGCAAACGTGCTGCACCGCCCGAAAACACGTATATTAGGCAAAACACGCTGCAGCTTCAAAAACGACGCAATTATAAAACCTTGTTGTGCCAAAACTTGAAAAGTGCAGCGTTTACTAAAAGTGCTGCATATACAAAACCCTGCAAACACAAAATCCTGCAAATACAAAGCTCAAAACAAAACAGAAACCAGCTGGGACTGAAGCGCTTGTTGACGTTTGGGGATTGTAAAGTTGGCCAACTGTTACTGATCGCACAGTTAGTCTGTTTCATAGTTTTAAGGGGTTTTGCCGGTATATTCAAAATGACTAATACCTAGCCGACAGCAGATCTGCAATAATATTGGAAGGAAGGAATCATGTGATCACATTGTTAAAATAAGCAGATTTTTAGCAGACATTTTATGTGACTTCAGTCCCAGCTGTGTGCGTCACTTTTTATTGTCCCCGTTTCCGCTGTGTTTAGATCTTCTTGTCGAACGTTTTGTATTTGCAGTGTTTCGTTTATGCAGCGCATTTTTGGTCAAGTTGTTGAATGTTTTCTAAATGCCGTACATGTGTTTTCAAGTTGGTGAAGATTTTTCTTTATTTGTTTAGGCACATATGTGTATGTGCATTGTTTTTGTAGCTGCAGTGCGTTTTTCTTAATGGAAATGTTTTGGGCCGTTGTAGGGCGTTTGCACCTGTCGGCCACCATAAGTGGATGATGAAAAAGAATCAAACTCAAATAGAAGTACTCTACAATAAATAAACATAAATGTGTAAATGTATCTTTAGCGGAGAAAAGGGGAATGTTTACCGGGGGAACTCTGCGGATGAGGTTGTTCCATACAGTCTCAGCATTTATCCCTTGATAGGATAAGTAGTCACGACAGCTCTGAAACAGATCCACAGAAAAACAATAGTGATAACAGTACAGAACACACTTCACACGCACAGACACTACCAATGTTAGAATAAACTGTGCCCTGAAATAACTGTTGGAATAATTAAACATCTCGTATTTGAATAATAAATGTCTTACAAAATGAGTGGCAGCATAACAATAGGTACATTATTGGACTTCTTAAGCGAGTCTCTATTTACAAAAGCACTTTCACAAATCAGATTCTCTTTATTTAAATTGCAAGTGATGTTCTGAAAAGTGTATGTGTATTTAAATATGGCTCTTCTTCAAAGTTGTGCCGATTGTTATGCAAAAATCAAATAAAGCTTTATTTATAGGGAACATTTTCTATAATGAGATGCGATTGCAAGTGCTTTCAAGAGCAAAACATAAAGGGACACAGAAGGGCAAGATGAAATACAAATAAAATGTCTTTTTGCAATAACTTTTTTTCTAAAGCAAATTTCAGTTAAGCTTGCTGTTCTGTCTGCATTATAACAGGGATCTTAAAACCAAAACTAGGGCTGTCCACGGTGACACGTGCGATAACTCTGGAAACCGTACTGCGTAAAAAGAAAATGGACGCAGATTAATCTCCTTAGAAAGTTTGATGCAAAGTCGCTCCCGTACTTCCAGCCTGTTCTATCTCACACAGGCTCCGCCCTCTATTGGACTCTATGGGTACTACTCTTCATCAATGATACGCGAGAGTTCACACACTGAATTTGCATAAATGTAGCCGGCCAATCAGGGCGAGCCTACCTGAATGTGCACGCAGGCTGCACAGTATATAAGTCATCCTTTTCTCTTCAGCGAGCGGGACAACACCTGAGAAAAGCATTCGAAACAAGTAAAAAGTATCTTACCTCCAGGCAAGCAAATGGAGTCGCCACTGCAGGAAACCCGGGCCTGTCTCTAATGCCCGGCTTAATAGCGGGCGCCGATCCCCACCAGCTCTGTTTCGAGTGCCTGGGACCAGACCACGCCGAAGACGAGCTCGAGGTGGTGGACGTGGGAGACCAGGAGATGGCCGAGGCGATGCCACCAACGTTCACCATCTCAGCGTTTGCTGAGGAGGAAGAAGATGACTTCGCCTCATTGGTGTCTGACACTTCCGGGTCCAGAATCTGCGGAAGTCCACCGCACATGTCTGCCCGCCAGGACTTCCCCCTGGTGATGGCCATGGCGGCGGAACGTGTCGGACTACCGCTCCCCCCACCACTGCCGCCGAAGCCGGTAAGCCGTTTACGGTCCGGCGCAAACCTGCTTTCGCCTCGCCCCCGTTGCCAGATACCTGGCAGTGTGTGGAGGCGTCGTGGCAACAGCCACTGAAAGCGAGAGCCCTGTTGCAAAAACAGGCTGTGTCTGTCGTGCACTCTCAGGACAGAGAAAAGGGGCTTTTTCTCCATGTACTTCCTGGTTCCCAGGAAGACAGGGGACTTCAGACACTTTCTGAAGCACGTTGCCAGGGGATAGCCTACGAGTACAACAGACTACCGTTTGGTTACTCCCTGTCCCCACGCACGTTCAGTGTACGCCCCCATCGAGAGCGAGGTGTACGCTGGGGGCGTACACCTCTCCCTCGATGGGGGCGTACACCTCGCTCTCGATGGGGGCGTACACTGAACGTGCGTGGGGACAGGGAGTAACCAAACGGTAGTCTGTTGTACTCGTAGGCTATCCCCTGGCAANTTACATGTGAACACATTAAGACCTAAATAAAAACACAACAATCAATTTATACAAAATAACAATCACTTCAATATTTTGAGAATGTACATTAGTGCTGATTATTCATCGAATGTGCAAAAAGAAATATTAGTGCAAATTGTTCATAGAATGTGCATTATTGCAATATTGTCCATAGCAGCGTGAAAATGGTCTGGTGCTGGATTTGAGTGTCTGAGTGAAAAAA
>NW_011336223.1:277907-286195 GCF_000735185.1 Notothenia coriiceps
ATAGGGTCACAGTGACTAGCCTTTTCCTCGCCTCAAGTGAGAAACAGGACTTGTTTCTGAAAAAGAAACCTAGCTTCACCCTCAGCTTTCTAAGCAGATTATTGACCTGAAGTTTAAAAGAGAGGCAATATCCAAAGTGGTCTCCGGTGTCTTTTTGGCTTTTGAAAAAAGCATTACCTTAGTTTTATCAACATTTAAAAGAAGCTTTAGTTCAGAGAGCTGCGTAGATAATATTAAAAACAGCCTGCAATTTAACAACAGCCTTCTTAATTGAGGGACCTGCACAATACATCACGGTATCGTCCGCATAAAAATTTAAAGTTGCTCCATCCACATTTTGACCTAACCCTTCCTTTTAGTAAAAGCAGGACATAAGCTGACTTCCATATTTTTGGAATTGTCTTCGTGCTGAGGGAGAGGTTAAAAAGAGAAGTAAGGGGTGGTGCAATAAAATCAGCAGCTATCTTTAAAAAGAAAGGTTCTACGTTGTCCGGCCCAGCCGGTTTCTTAGGATCTAACTTGGTTAAGGCTTCATGAACAACATCAACAGTAAAAGGAGAAAAACTGAAGGGGTTTTCCAGACCACATTGTTCAGATTCACAGACTGTGGTGTTCACAGGGTTGGAGAGCTTTGACCTAATGTCCGTCATCTCTCTTGTTATAACTGAAGTCCAGGAGTGTTTGCTGCAGTTACCATGGACATGTGTGCTTGAGAATAGTGTGCACATGTTGTTTGTGTGCCTCTTGACAGAGAAGCTTGTACAGGCACTGTTTGTATCCTTATTTTCCTTTCCCAGTAAAGGCCGTCTTGAGAATTCCTCGATGTTAGCTAAATTAACTGAAATTCTTTAGATGGACTGGGATGTTTGAGCCTTGAATTATTAAAAACACATCATTATTATTATGTGCTTGAAAACACACTGAAACCTAACTCATTATAAAAAAGGACGTATTCCACATAGTTGAAAACAAAAGAATAAATCAGGTAGCTAAGTTCAAATGCTGTCAAGTTCATCAGTAAATCAAGGCTGAAAACATCCATGGGCATCCGATGAAACAGAATGCTGTGCGCAAATGAAAATAGTTGATAATCCAAAACATCTGATTCAACATGCGCAGCACCAACATTATGACTTTCATGGCCATGCATAAGAAAAATTGAGAATAAAAAGCATGTTGCAGATTTAAATTAAAAAGGCTCTTCCGCTGTCGAGACTTTGTATCCTTAAAAGCCTGAACTTTCTCTGGAATCACTTACAGTTTTCTATGAAGTATGCTGAAGGTCTGTGCCATCCAGTCCATTTAAAGCCTTCAGAAAACAAGCAGCAGGTTTCAAAGTACCAAAGAGGTCATGTCCTCTCCACGAGCAGAGAGAGCTCAGCTGTAGGATAGACATAGGCAGGGAACTAATAATTTCAAAGATGGATTTACTCTGAGGCGAGCTGTAACAAAGTGCATTTGCTCAAGTTCTTGATATTAATATATATTTTAGAGTACAATTTGTCATACCTTTCCTCTCCAGTGAAAACAACATGTTTTTATTTATTTTTGCACACAAAGTGTTACGCAACTGTCCTACTTCCTTTTAAGCTCAATGAACTAAAATGTCAAATGCATCGTCACAGAGCAGAAAAAGGGGGCTGTTTTTCACAATTTGTTGAGGTAAGTGGTTTCATTGGACGGAATAAGAATCAGAAATCCTTCATTATTCCTGCAGCCGCAACATTTACAGCAGTAAAGAAGAATGGACAAACATTTTAAAGAGGGAGCTAACATATTAAATAGTTATTTCATAGTGACGTAGTGATGTCATTAAGTTACAGAAGTTCTCAAAGGAGTCCAATTAAAGTGTTTCAGGCAGGGGGGGGAGCATGTGGGAGAGAAACTTGGGATTGGGACTTTGGGATTATAGCCTTTGCAGACCATTTACATGCACAAAATAACTATATAAAAAACGACAAGAAAGGGAAAACCCCCCGAAACCACAATAGGGCCTCTTTAAACTGAGAACTGTACGGATGTATTTAGTTACTCAGGATCCTATAGGCAAAAGACTGAAGCAACTGTGACCTCCATCAGTCAAAAACATGTCACAACTAACCACAGAAACTTCCCTGACAGTTGTTATTATTTCCATCTCACCCCCATATATGAACACTTCTCATCCTTTATCTAAAGAGGACCCCTGTGACGTGGCTTGGAGCTCTGAAAAAGCTCAGTTGAGCTTTAAAGGTTGTTTATTTTATATCTAGAAGAGCATTATAAAAAAAAAAAAAAACGGATTTTTGGAAATATGTCTGTGATGTTATTTGAGTCTATGCTTCCTTCACCCAGCCGGGTCGTCGGTGCGTGCACGTTAGTGCATGTGAGACCCACGGTGTTGAAGCTGTCCTGGTTTGCAGTCTTGTTGTTGTTGCTTTGTTAGCATGCGGCTCAGCTGTGGCCATGTTCAGTGTTGTCTGGAGACAATTCTTCTGTGGAATTGAAATCCTTTTAAGTTGAAATGATTTTGTCCCTCATTCTGTTGACAGGGTCAGGAATAAACTTCAATGCTAAAAAAAACTACAAAGGAGTGTTGGGAATGCATGTAAGGTCCAGTAAGCATTGGTGTGGCTTTTTTTAATGGAAATAATTATGTTATGTACATAGAAATTGCACTTAATTAAAAAAAAAAAAACAATGAATAAACACATTGTTTAAAATATGTTTAAACTCATTCCCTAGTGGTTCTTCCAAAGCAGGGTCTGCACTTTAGGAAACTGTTCCACTTACTTGCACATTTTCTTTGAAATCAAACCAGCATTTATGAGGGAATGTTTCATTAAGGGACATATATGACATACTAGTTCAATAGAAAGGAAAAGGGGGAAAGACGTATCAATCTCACAATTTCAGGGGGTGCGCGCAGAGCAACCTCTATAGTTAAATACGTGTCACGTCTCCTGGGCTTTAATTGACATAGTATTCTTCTGTGGGCATGTCACTTTCAATCAATGTTTATTATATATAGTAATAATCACAAATGTATGGATACATTTGCTCATCGAGGTGACTTCTCAGTGTAACCAGAATATAGTATGGCTATACGAGATCTCTCTTCCTTAGGCCGGACATCGTACAAGGAAAAACTTCCAGAAAACCCACAGTTTAAAGGAACATGGGAAACCTTGCGCGGATGCAGCAGAGGGAGAGGTCTCACCTCTCTCTCCTGGACGGATCTCAGTCATGCCGAATAGATGCTGTGAACTACCTGATACAATTAATACATTTTACAGCATAGGTGGCCACAAATGATTGAACAGACCAGAATGTTTTGGAAATGCATACTGCGAGTACTATCGGCATATCAGTTCACATGCTGGATTCTGTGACGAAGCGAGAATAGTCCACTTCACGGGATCTTATAGATCAGAACGACAGCCAACGGCACAGCCACGAATCAGACCTACTATGTCAAGCTTATGATCAAAAGAGTTGGAAAGGGCGTTTTTAAGCGCAACTCGTTAAAGAACCGATAGGGTGTCCCGTTTTGGTGGCACTAATTGGTACTAGACCGCACCAAATCGCTCCCTCTCGTCAAATATGAGGTTTCTCTACTTCTCTTCATTTGTCCATCTTTATTGTGGTCTTCTAATTAGTGCGCTCTAATGAACATTCCTGTGGTCCTTTCGCCTGTATCAACATTAAGCTGAGGAATACCTGAGGCGCGGTTTCTGAAAAGATAAAAAGCATTTTGGGTGCCAGATGGATGTTTCCATTCATGAACAGTTTTCTCTTTTTTGTAATGCGCACCACAGAGATGATGTGTGTTAGGGCATGCTTTCATCGATGGTTTCCGCGAGTACTTCTCCTTCTGACATTAGCTCCGTCATGCACATTTTCTTAAGAATGGCTATGATGTTTAAATGAAGCCCTAATTTCTACTGCTTGTCCAACCCTGCTTGTTGTGTTGTGTAGCCTTGAATGTAGTTCTGAAAAAGTTACCTAGTTGGCTTTCTCGTGCAGCAAGCCACGACTGCTTGAAGTCGTCCGGCCTTCTTAGCTGCCACGTGCTGGGCCCCGTATTGGGACAGGGTTCTACTCTTAAGGTCTCTTTGTGTGTATATGTAGTGTAGATATGGTCGAGAATAAGCATGGTCTGCAATGCGGGTCTCAATTCCCATAGTGAGACATCGAACGTGTGCTATGAGCATATGAGTGATCTCATCGATGATGATACTTAAATAGGTTTCCTGTACGTAACCTTCGTCAGTATCTAACTGTCAGATTACACTCATGAAGTGAGATGATAGTTCGAATAATCAACCCTCACCTCGCCCCTTCTTGCTGAGGCGAAGCGTAGATAAGCAATTTAAGAATGACTATTTCTCGTCGCGTATGACGCCGTGCGTTCGTAAATAATTGTAGCGCATCTGGTTTCCTTATAGGGTTGGGGGATTGCGCCGTTTGTTGGCTTGTCGATATCGTCACAATGCCAATTCAAGGATTGTGTATGGATGGATTAACTGACTCTCTGCGCGCTGCATACTGGTAGTTGAGCTGCTGAAATCATCCCATAGTGAGAATCTTCATTACAGATAATGAATACCAGTAAGATACTCACATGTATTTTAACTTCTTGCTTTAAAAATATGTAGTTGCCCACTCACCAACAGCTTATAAGCCTGAGTTCTAGAAAAAACCGTATGATCGTTATTGATGATGGGACTCTGAGCTGGCGGGTTTGCGGTACTTTATCTCATATGGACATNAATCAACAGTCTTCAATAAATAGACTAAACAGCTGAGGACACTGAATCACATTTGTTGTCGCTTATGGGTCGGGGTCATCTACACCCCGAGAAGGATGTGTTCCAGGTGTCCCACAACAATAACTATCTCTGACCGAGAGTTGCCCGGTCATAAACTGGTAACAACAACAACTTGCTAGGGCAGCCCCGAAATGATGAAATGATTCCCAGACAGCTATGATATGGGTACCTTTGTTTTTTCTCTCTTGTTGCAGCAGCTTCTGGTAGAAATTTCTTGTTTTCTTAAGATTCTTTGTTTCAATCATCAGCTGTTGCTGCAGTTCCTGTAAAAAAGAAAAAAGGCCCAAAATCACACACACGGCCCTAAGATAACACCACATGCTTTTCACGGAAAGAGCTTTGTTTCTAATAAATATGCGGCAGCACTTTATTTCTCTCTCTTCACCGTGGCAACAGAAGGTAACAGCTCTTTTGTAGTGAAGTGATCGAGGAGTCGTAGCAGCACGGCTCTTAAGGTGTGTCCTTAGTGGTTACACAAACCTTCAGAAGAAGCAGCGCTGCCATCAAAGCGTGCTAACACAAAGACTATTCATTAATATTCTTCTGCAAATGATATTAACTTTCTTTGCCGAGGGCCAAGTTCACATATTCATATTCAGATCCAGTTTGGAGAGAATAATATGTCAATTATCTTAAAGTGCCCCACATGTTCTCATCCTATTTACCCCAAAGCTGACCCACTTTATTGCAGATAGGAACATGAATCCTGCTCTGATAACCCAGCACGAGAATAAAACTAGGGAGTGAAACTGCATTTAATAAGCAGTTAGATATAACACAAAAGATACATTGCAAGAATGGAAATGAAAAAACACTAAAACACAAGCTGCAGTTTATCACCATAAAGTAATAAAACAAAAATATGAGGATATTTTGATGGATATATTCCAAGATCTTTTTTGTGCAGAAAACCTCTTCTCTCTCCTATTAAAGGGGCCTTGTTGTGCTAATGTTCAGGTTCATATCAGTATAATGCCCCTACTGTCACATGTCTCCATGCAACACAATAGGACCACTTTAAATAAATATGCACCCACAGAGTATATACATTAATAATACTAATAATAACAATAATAATAATAATAATAATAATAATAAATGTAAAAAATACTTTATTAAAAGTACGTCAAAATTACACTTAAGTAATATTCTTGAGTACTCAGTTACATTCCATCACAGCATGTAATCTGTTACTCCACAAGCCTGGTAAAGGTCAAATCTGAAGTCTGCTACCCACCTGTGTTTTCACATCCAGACATGGCGATCCCGTGTGCTGCCCCAGATTCACTGCGTACTCCATTACTTCTGCACTGAAACCCTCTGGTCCGTAGAGAGCCAGGGCCCAGGCCGGGCTGCAGCGGGGGCTCGGCCCCTCGGCTCTGGACCGGGGCGAGAGGAGTCGCTCCGATGCCAGAGAGTCGCTGTCCTCCATGTCCTGCAGCCAGTCCGGGCTCATCTGCTCCTCCTGGGTCAGCCCTTCCTCTCTCCCTGAGGGAAACTCAGCTTCAAAGGGGCTTTCATCGCTGCCCCCCGCCGAATGATCCCCTCCCTCCATGAGCCCTCTGTCCAGACTGTCAGTGCTCACACCTCGACCGGTAAACAGGGAAGCACAGAGAAAAATAAAGAGAGGGACGGAATCACATGAAAATTCAAAGAGATCCGGGGATGGTGCTGAGGGTATTTATTGCTAACCCTGTCATGGGTGCACAATACACCCACTGTCTAACAGACTCCTAATACCGCCATCCCTTCATCTCAAGTATCTTGCATTAGCTTGTTTGTAATCAACACTACTAGGATTGAATTGCACAACCAGCACAGATGCAAAGGGTGTGTTTATGCATGTCATTGGCCAGGAATGAGTCCCAGAGGAGAGGGAGAACATCTTTAGAGTCAGCTAGCAGGCCTTGGACTCGTATGAATGTGGTTCAGTTCTTAAGAACAGCATCCAACAGCCAGTCACAGCTCTCATGACTCCAGGCAGCAGCCAAGTTCAGTGAAATATATCAAAACATTGCAAATAGATTGGGGTGAAATACAGTTTCAAATCTGTTTATACAATTCTAATCATCAAAAGGATTGTTTAAAGGGGGGTAATTTATGAAAAAACAAAAACGTTTTGATTGTATTGTGTACATACAGAAGAGGATAAGGGTCACATGTGAAGTGTGAAGTGATTGTTTTTTCCTCCTTTCCTTAAAAGTAATTACAATTGAAATCTCAAAGTTCTGACTTTAGTTTTCCTCAGAATCTGCCCTCTTTCCTAAAATGTCCGACTTTCATCTCAGAATCCAGATTTCTTTCTCAGAATTCTGACTTTAATCTCAACATTCTCACTTTAATTGCATAACAAAAAAGTAAGTTTCCATTTAAGGTATAAGCAAAAGCAATTTGTTCATTAGCATTTATACTTGGTGTGGTGGACTTTGATTTCAAAAATAATCTTATCAGCCAAACACAATGGGACAACCACTATATTGAAGAGCAAGCAGGCATTGATTTACCAAAGGCTGAAATGAAGTGTTTTGTACGACCTCATACAATCATGTGATATAATGCTGAGTATGCAACATGGGTCACAATCATATCAGTTAGTGAGGAACCTAAGGCCACATAAACAACAATCTTTGTAGGGATATATGCTGTAAGCATAAATAAAAAAACAACTTCTATAATCTGTTGAGAGTGGTTAATATATCTAGAAAATGTAATGTGCATTATATTCCTTGCTTCAAACCCGTCACATGTTTTGAGTGTGTTTATGGGTACATCTCCAACACTTGTACTTTGAGTAGAGGCATACAAGAAAAGAAAAGGGAAATTGTGTTTGTTTACAGCATTACGTTAGCTTTTTACTTCTTGCAATTGCATTTACGCTCCAAAATCCAAATACATTTGGAGTTAATAGTGCAGTTACAAATACATTTTAATTACAAAAATAAACTCAAAATTGGCCTCATATATCCATATTTAGTTTGATCTACACTGTTATGAACAAATATTTTATTAATATGGAACTGGATCCAACATTGACCTGGCTATTATGGCGCATTTCCACTACAGCACGGAGCGCGGTTTAAGCGTGCCGTGCCCGGCCTGTTTTTGGTTGCGTTTCCACTAGGCTAGCGGGTACTTTTTCACAAATCGAGGTTATTTCCGGCCCACAACCGGGCTGAGTATGCTAAACTAGAGAGAGAATCGTTGGCAATTACAACACAATGAACATATTTGACCGTGATTTAATTGTAATACACGTTTCAAAATGATAACCGGTATCAGTATGTTGTTACTTCGGCATCATTTTGAAACGTGTATTACAATTAAATCACGGTCAAATATGTTCATTGTGTTGTAATTGCCAACGATTCTCTCTCTAGTTTAGCATACTCAGCCCGGNCCCTTTAAACTGTGGGTTTTTCTGGAAGTTTTTCCTTGTACGATGTGAGGGTCTAAGGACAGAGGGTGTCGTATTGTCAT
>NW_011336223.1:286235-286555 GCF_000735185.1 Notothenia coriiceps
AGGAAATCGACTGTGAATACCCACTTCGATTCGCTCAAACATTCAAAAATGGTTGCTGCTGCGGACAAGAAAGCCAAACAACTCACGCTCACCGAGGCATCAACCTCCAAAACCCTTTCGAGGGCTACAAGAAACGAGGTGAGTTGCCTACAAGATTGAAGCTGCAGATAACGAACGAGTAAATGAAAACAGAATGAGGCGGAGAAGTGTGTGTGTGTGTGTGTGTGTGTGAGATTAAAATAGCCCAATTGCTTTTACAATAAATAAACATTGAATGTAGTTTAATTGAATAGTAAAGGGGTTTAACGTTAGTGGCAGGT
>NW_011336223.1:286600-303458 GCF_000735185.1 Notothenia coriiceps
TTCATCTCACCCCATATATGACACACTTCTCATCTTATCTAAAGGGACCCTGTGACCGGGCCGGACTCTGAAAAAGCTCAGTTGAGCTTTAAAGGTTGTTATTTTAATCTAGAAGGCATTATAAAAAAAAAAAAAACGTATTTGTGCGCAAATATTCTGTGATGTCTTATTGTCTATCTCCTTCCACCGCAGCCGGGCTCGGTTGCTGCCACGTATGCATGTGAGACCGCACGGGTGAAGCTGTCCTGGTTTTGCAGTCTTTGTTGTTGGTTGCTGTTGTTAGCATGCGGCTCAGCTGGGCCATGTTCAGTGTTGTCTGGAGACAATTCATTCTGTGGAATTGAAATCCTTTTAATTGAAATGATTTTGATCCCTCATTCTGTTGAGCAGGGTCAGGAATAAACTTCAATGCTAAAAAAAACTACAAGGATGTGGGAAGCATGTAACGTCCCAGTAAGCAATTGTTGGCTTTTTTTAATGGAAATAATTTGTTATGGTACATATTGAAATTGCACTTAATTAAAAAAACAAAAACAATGAAAAACACATTGTGTAAAATATGTTTAAACTCATTCCCTAGTGGTCTTCCGCAAACAGGGTCTGCCACTTTAGGAAACCGTTCCACTTACTTGCACATTTTCTTGAAATCAAACCAGCATTTATGAGGGAAGGTTCATTAAGGGACATATACATACTAGTCAATAGGAAAGGAAAAGGGGAAAGACGTATCAATCTCACATTTCAGGGCGCGCAGGCAACCTCTAATAGTTACAAATACAGTCACGTTCTCCTTGGCTAATATGAATAAGTATCTCCCTGTGGCATTCATTCAAATCAAATGTTTATTATATAGCCCAAATATCACAAATTTACATTTGTCTCAGGGACATTCTTCAGCTTTGTACCCAGAATAATCAGTATGACATACGACACCTCTGTCCTTAGCACCCTCACAGTCGTACACAGGAAAAACTGTTCCCAGAAAAAACCCAACAGTTAAAGGGGAACAGGGAGAAACCTCAGGGAGAGCAACAGAGGAGGGATCCCTCTCCCAGGACGGACAGACATGCAATAGATGCCGTGTGTACATTGAAAAGATAATACATTTTACAGCGTAGGTCGACCAAATGTTTGGAAAGACCAAATGTTTGGAAATGCATGTGTCTATAATAAGAAGATGAATCCACGAGGATATCCATCCAGGACTTATGATCCAGGACCACAGCAACAGGCACAGCCACGAATCAGCCCTAACTATAAGCTTTATCAAAAAGGAAGGTTTTAAGCGCACTCTTAAAAACGGATAGGGTGTCCGTTTGGTGACACCTAAATTGGTAAAAAAGCACCAAATCCTCCATGTGCAAATGAGGATTTCTTCTCTTCATTTTGTCCCATTTTATTGGTCTTCTAATTAGCCTTCATGAACATTACCTTGTCTCCTATTGAAACATTAAGCTGAAAGGAATACCTGAGGCTGCGGTTTCTGAAAAGATAAATCGATTTTTGGTGACCATGATGATGTTTATAAAGTTTCTCCTTTTTTTTAACCAAATGATTGTGTTAGGAATGTTTCATGATGTTTTTCGAGTATTCCTCTGACAACACTACACATATTAAATGTTATGATGTTTAAATGAAGCACCATAATTTCTACTCTTGTCCAACCCTGCTTGTTGTGTTGTGTAGCCTTGAAATGTTATTCATGAAAAAGATTACCAGGCTTCTTTCAAAGCAAGCACATACTGCTAATGTGGGCTTTGCTTAGCTGCCTTGAGGGCTAATATGCATAATTTGGAGTGCTATGACATATGAGACCATCAGATCATAAAACAGTCATTATTTGTTTAACATGTCATCCTCAATGAACAAGAATATACTCCTCACATAATTATACATTTAAAAAAATACATCGCCGTGGTATAAATAATTATTTGTATCCATGGCCAACGTTTCGGTCGTTTTTATGGCACGACAAAGCCCTTATTGAACTACTTTAATCACTTCATAGGTAATTGAACTACCAGTAAGATACTGCAACATGTATTTTAACTTCTTGCTTTAAAAATATGTAGTTCCCCACTCACCAACACTGATAAATAGCCTGATTCTAGAAAAAACGTATGATCGTTATGAGGGCCGGTCTTTGTCATAGGCATAGGCGGTCGCCGAGGGCGGCAGATCTGGGGGGCGCTGGTAGTTCTTGGAGGGAAAAAGACTTTTTGGACTGTTTGGCTCATCCTAATTTTCAGCCTTGATGTAACAACATTCACAATTAAGTCAAGGTAACACCCTTTTCACCCCGGTTACAGTTTTCATTTGCCCTGTACGATGGGCGCTGTAAGTGATGAAAGTGGGGGATGTTGACTTATCAGGCGCCCGCAGCTCACAGCCAAAGTGCGAGCGAGCCTCCGAGCGAGCAAGAGAGAGAGAGAAAGAGAGAGGGCGCGCATCGGTACCGCGGATTGTTGTTGGATTGAGGCTGATAACTACAGCTCAGTGAGGTAAAGGACTCTGAGTGTTTAGATAGTTCACTTTTGTCTAAGTTATCTCAGTGGGTCTCAAATGTTTTGATCACAATTCATGTAAACACATATTTCCAAGGCACCCCTTTATAATGATTAGGATAAATAAAAACAGGTTTGAAATCATTCCAATGTATACTATATGACAGTAAACCAAAAATATCGTTTAAAACTGGAGATATAAAAAAATAAATGCATGAATAAATACATGTTAACTGGTAAAATAAGATATAAATTAACAACTAAAATAAAATGCGTTTTATTTAGATAGCACATTTAGAAGCGATTTTTGGTCGGGCCAAAGTGCTGTACATGTAATAAAAACACATTACTACAATCACAATAAAAGACAATAAATTGCAACAGATATATAAAAAACACAGGGAAAAGTCATTGTAGAGATTTCATTTAGTTCTTTATCATTCTATTGTGTTATTGCATTGGGGTGGGGGGGGCTTGATCATTTGGATACATACAACAGTCCTGTTTTGTGCAGTTGGGGGCGAGCCTTCATAGTGGAACGTGCAGTTGTCCATACAAGGTGATAAACATGGTGTTAACTAAGTGTAACTGCCCACTTGTAGTTGAGGTGCTAGCAGTTTATCGCGATAATAGACGGTTACATGTATCTATTGCCAAATGTAGACAACAGCGCATATGGCAGGACATTGCAGCACAATGTTGGAACAACTTGAGAAAATGAAAGTGAATAAAACGCTTCTTTAGTCCCAGCGAGTTAGCAAAGAAGCTAGCCCTTACCGCTGCTAGCATTTAACAGGTGCATGCAGGACTTGTTAACTCTCGGCCTTAAACCCTGGACTTGCTGCTCATTCAAACTTTCTTTTTCTACTGAGAACAAGTCTATTCGCCATGGGATCGTTTAATTCAGGTAGGTAATTGTACTGTCTACCTGAAAGGGGTTCTAGAAGAACAATAAGAGTTTGAAGATGTTCTTCCACAGAGCACCGACACCTCGCCGCCCTCCAGCTCTTTAATGGTAGTGCGCTTTTTTTAAAACCAACTGGCATCCATCGGGCTTTTGTCTTATTTGCGTCGGTTGAATTTGTACTCAAAGCATATCTTTCTTTGCTACTTTGATTACTGCGGTCTTGTGCTGAGGAGCTGTGTGTGTTATCTGCTGAGGTAGAATAAGAGTCAGGTCTTTTACAAACAAGTATGATTAACGCTCAAAAAACCTGCGTAAAAAAGTCCTAATCTAAAAAAATCTTCACAGTAGTTCAGAAACAACATGTTTCTTAAAGTATACAAGTCAAGAGTATAATCCGCAAGGAAAAATGCCTCCTATGTGAGATATTAACATAAGTGATCTGGACAATATACGAATGTTAAATGTTTGCATCAGACGAATGTCACTGCTGTAGACTCCACCCCAATGTATTCATGTTTAGGACTTTTAGAAGTTTGTGTAAATAGGATAATTGGAACATGTTGTGCTCAACACTTTATTCCCCTTTTTCATCTGTAGAAATGCATAGTAATATCCCATGTGTTTAATGCTATATCTTAATCTCAAAATCGATGATTTAAGCCTTATAATAAATGAGTGGTTAAAAATATGAGAACCTTTTTCAAATGTTTTGAAGCAGAGTAAAAGAGATTGTAGAGTTTAAGTTGGCCTTTGCAGACCATTTTCATGCAAAAAAAAACCTATACTAACCACACTACAGGAAAGGAAAGCATAATAGGCCCTCTTATAACTGAAGGGCAAGTACTCAAAAGGTGCAACTAAGTACAGTACTTGAGTAAATATCGGCATAGTTCCTCACCACTTGTTGTGTATTCATGAATGTGAGTTGTAGGTTAGTTCTGACGCCCTTTTGGTCATTCTATTGTTACAGCCCATATATTCACAGTGTTGCCATGCAGTTGTGCTTATGCGATCCAGCATTGGGTACATTAGTGGNAGATCAGTGGTTCTCAAATGGGGGTACGCGGACCCCTAGGGGTACGTTGGAGTACTGTAGGGGGTACGTGAGATTTATTTTATGTTAATGAAAAAAAAAAAGATAAATATACAAATTTTAGGAAAAGTAACGAAGTTTGAGCAGTGTGGGTTTTATATTAACAGTTACACATATTTCAAAACGAGAAGTGTAATAACTGCAGTTTGCCTCCCTGTCAGAATGACAAAAAGATCCACAGTGAAGCACAAGCCCATGTTTCTCACTAAATTGTAAGTACAACTTATTAACAGGATCAGTTCAATGCAACTAATGTCGTCTTAGTGTTATTGGATGATTCAAATTGGTTTGCCATGAATTTAGTGAGAGATTGTAAACATTTGAAATGTAGCATTTAAGTGTTTCTCAGTTACACTGTTGTTGTTTTAATAAATCAGACGCTGATGGTGCAGCGCTGTGCTGTTTCTCTCATCTCTTTATATAGTAATTTCATCCCTAACAAATACTTTTTATGCGCTGATCATGGGGTACTTGGCTGAATTTTTTTTTCAAAGGGGGTACATTATTGAAAAAAGTTTGAGAATCACTGGTTTTAGATAGTACTTTAGTCTAAGTTATCTCAGTGGGTCTCAAACGTCTTGATCACAATTTATGTAAACAAATATTTCCAAGGCACTCCTTTATAATTATTGGGATAAACAGGTTTGAAATCATTCCAATGTATACTATAGGACAGTAAAACAAAAATATCGTTTAAAACTGGAGAGATAAAAAAATATGTATAAATAAATAAATGTTAACTAGGTCAAATAAGATATGAATGAACAACAACAATACAATAAGTTACATTTATTTTGTATTGGCTATGGTAGGTTATTGGTTATGTTCACATACTTATTTGATTATTAAAATGTAAACAGATCTTTTTCATATGGGTGTTTTAGAGTTGTATCCCCATCTAAAATCTCACCTCGGGCACCAAATTGGCTAGAACCGGCCCTGGATTTCTACACAATCTTACTCTTACCGCAATCGATGGAGTCGCCCTCTGCTGTATATTAAATGTAATGCAACTTTAGGGCAGTCTTCACTTTTTCGAACAGGAAGTTGCCGCCTGGGAACAACGAATGATTTTGAAAGAAAATGTTAAATTAAAAATAATACCCTTTTAGCCATGGCAATGGAAGGTCTCTCAATGGGCGTCCTCTTTGCCATCTCCAGCAGCAGTCTCTTCAGTTTGCGAGGCATCGCCAGCTTTTGATGAGGTGATAAACTGAACTTGGCTGCAGCCCAAAGAATAGCAGCAACCCCATACACACAAACCTGAGCCAAGACAGAAGAGAATAGAGGAGGGAAAACTTATAACCAAAGTAAATGATCAGAGAAAGTTAGTTTGTCACATAAACCAATTTGGTAAGACAAACCTTCTCGGTCACAATCCCATGTTCTTGATACTCGGGAGCAAGATAGAACTCGTCTCTGGATCCTGCGTAAAGAACACTAATTTAAGTTTACAACAGCCTCCAAAAACAGGATTTACTTTTGTAACATATCAAAAGACAGCTCCGAAGACTACACCGTAGGACACAAAAGTAAACCAACCTATGTTTTTAGGTTTCAAGAAAAGTACTTCTCCCTCACAGCCCACGTGCATCGTGTCCAGGCATAGATAGGCTAATGGAAAAGACAGAAATCAGAACAGATATTGCCAACAGAATTTAAGCCTTGCACATGATGAACGGAAGAAAATGTAACACTGGTACAGAAATAAATACAGTAGATACTAGTGTTGTCAACGAATAAAACATTTTTAACGTGTTCACAATATTAAACACAAAACCAATACACGTGCAACGTTGTAATAAAAAATGCATGACTAGAGAAATCAGATGTATTTTTACTTTAACACAACATGATTTCTGATTCATTGTCATAAAGTCTGACAATGTTGATACTCCTATGCAACTTCAAAAAATTGCACAAGGTTCCCATTGGAATTAGGAAGTAATTTTCTATTTATCGCTAGAGGTTTCCAGATGAATTTCGAGCGTTAATGAGCTGGGGTTGAGAGCCCTTTAGAGACATATGCAAAAGGATGTGTGCCCTTACTTTATATGTTGAGTTCTAAATTGTTCTAAAAGGAGTAGTTAATTAAACTGATTTCATGCATGAAATTATTTAATCACCTGGAAAATCGATGTAGGTCTGCAGAGAGGAGAGGCAGGAGAAACCCAGAGCCCAGAGCTCGTTAACGGTCAGCCGCCGTCCACACCGAGTCAGAAGCTCCCTCAGAGAGATCCACTGGAGAGAGAATAAAGAACAGTTTCAAAGGAGATTAAGGGACAGGCTTTGGAGCCTAAATGTGCCTTATTGTAACTGTAACTCCAAATTCATTTTTCTGAGTTCTCTTCAACAGTGATTTGTCTTATGGAAGTTTTTCTAAAGGCAATTGAGAAAATAACCTGGTGATACATTTCCTAAGTCTGATTCTGATCTTAATTGATTTCTCTACTGTGTTTATGACTTAAGAACAGATGAGATTGAGGTGTTTGCCAATGTTATCGGAGATTCCCTCAAAAGGTTGCTGTTTTCACCTATGGAAACAATAAGAAAGGTGTTGCCATGGTGTAATGCATGTTTTGGCCACAAGGGGCTGAAGTGAAACACCAACCCATGTTATAAATTGTTTTCTTCCAGGTGACTATGACAAAGGGAATAGTTACATTTTGGAAGTTAAAACAAATGGTTGCATGTCCGTCTTGACCTTGAAAAAGTATATGCATCCATTGTAATAGAGCTTTAAAACCAGGAAAAGACACCATTTTATGATATTAAGTTATCCAAAATCTAAGTGATAATAAGCCTTATTTATCTTCATCAGTTTAGTGTTGATATATTTCCCAGCCCTGAGGGAATTAATAGGCTCACCTACCCCTTATTCAACAGTGTGGCCATCTGTTAGCACAGGGGTTCCCAACCTTTTTTCCCAAGAGACCCCCCGAATGACTCCTATTGGAAGTTGCGCCCCTCCACACACACACACACACAAGGGGGGGGGGGAAGGGGAGCAACAGCGGTAATTAAAGTCTTAAAATGCTACAACTACTGTCACAAACTGGATGATTGTGAAGTATTTTGTTAAAGGACGACAAAACCGTAATTAAGGAGCACTATTGGAGTGACTTTGATGGTTATTGGACTCAGGATTAATTAATTTGGATTCCCGCTCTATGAAGAAATTAAAGGATGGCGCAAGTGGAAAGAATTCACGAAGGGATTAAAATGTTTTAAAAACACATGCTCAAAGTAAGCCGGATTTTGCCGATGTGTTTATGTGGATTCAAAAGTCGTAAATAATCAACAAAATGGAGGGAAACCGATCTGTTCGGAGCAACTGTGACAAATAATCCAACTGAAACCGGCATGGACAATGACTATATTTTAAAAATGCGCTTATCCAGAAAAGCCTGGTTTGGACACTTTACGGGCAGAAGAAACATTTCTATTAAAGAAAGAATTATACATTTCTGTCTTTTTATGCTATAATAGTTACTAACTTGAATTTTTATTAAAATTAATTAATCAATTATTTTTTATATTTTATTGTAATGTAGAGACAAGGCTTTTAGTGACAATCATGTATTGCGTTACAATTATATGTTAAAAAAAAAAAAAAAAAGTCTGAATGATATTTGGACTCAAATCATCTGAGGCCTGGTGCTCTGCGATCTTGGGCGCGCCCCCCAGGTTGGGAACCACTGTGTTAGCACATGACCACACTTTTGTATTTAGGTCACATGATGACAAAGGACTCCAAACATGGACTAACAGCTTTTTATTTAGCTAAACTCAAGCTACTACTTATGGCATTTTAACGAAGACACCTTTATAAAAAACACTTTTCCCACTTCTGGACTGAGTTTGACCACCACCTTAAAGACTGTTTGCTGTTTTTATGTTTCTCTTTCACGGCTACACTTATTTGCAGACAGACGTTTTGCATAGCTGTGCAGTGATTACATATTTGTGTAGGGTTCTAGGACTAATTTCTGCACCACTGTATTACATCACACAAGAGTGCAGAAAAAATCTGCCCATGTGGTCTGAGAACCAGCAGGCACTGTCTCACCTCATCCTGGGACTCTTCATTTAGGCACAGCATGCTTTTGGTCATGTAGTTGTTGGGAATGTAGAGGGTGTGGTTGAACGAGCTCTGGTCCTCAGAAGAGTCCTGCTCCATGTCCAGCTCCTGACAGGAAGTACCGGAAGACGCTGAATCCTGGGTGCAGTCCTTAGAATCACAATCACTGCCCCCCTGGACCTTGGTTTCCCCGCTGCAGAATGTCTCTGCAGCGTCCTCGTTCCCTCTGGACTCCTCCCTATGATCCTCGGTGTAGCTGCGGGGGTACGACTCAAAGGACCTGCCCCGGTCCAGTCTCGGCACTCTGTTGCTCCACATGGACTCGCAGCTCGAGTGTTCATCCGTTCCGATCTCTGTGAGGTCGGATACGGGTACGCTGATATCTCCGTGAGTTGGAGGGGAGAGACAGGGGGGGTTGTTGGAGTCTGGGACCGAGCAGGAGCGGTTCAGAGCCCCCCTCCCCCTGTTCAGCCTCTGATGGACCCTCCTCCGCACCGGGGAGCTGTTCTGGGGCCTGCAGTCCAACTCAGCTGCCAAGGTGGTGCAGTCTCCATCACCTTCCATGTCCTCCGCCCACAGAGAGGAGTCCCAGTCCCGGCACACCTGCACATTGACAGGTAGAGTGTTTCAACTGAGGGCAAAAACAATCCTGATCACTATGAATGAAAATGTATAAGATTTTAATTATTGATTCCATTATTGGTTCCTCTTGTCAATATGAATCTTTATTGATTCATTTATCAATTCCTGATGAATTGTTGGTTGTAGAAGTAGAACCTATTGAGGCTCAAGACAAACTATTATTTCACCAACGTTCTGAAATGATTTATTAGGGATTGTTTTGGGATTGGAATTAATACGATTTTATCAATACAAATGCCTTTATTGATTCCTTATATGGATCTGATTATTTGTGGATTCATTTGATTCAAATGATTGGGTGGAAAAAGAGAATATATTAAAAGATCCTGACTTTATTTATTCCTACCACGTCCTCAATACATTAACTAATTAAGGATTTTACTACCACTTACATTGTTAGTCACGATCTGTTTGTGTTCTGTTTTATTTTGAAAGGTGTTCACCCCCAGTCTTTTGTCTCTGTCTGCTTCCTGTCTCTGTGTTTGCCCTCCTGTCTGATTACTGATGCTCTTCACCTGGTGTGTTCTTCCTGTCCTGCCCAGCTGGGTCTTGTCCCCTGATTAGTTTTGAATGTATTTCAGTTCTGGTTTTCTGTTGGTAGCAGTGGGATTCTTGAGTCTTTCACAAGGGAGTGAGCCTTGAAATGAAGGGAATTTTCAGTTTGAAACATTTGTCTGTCCTGCACTTTGGTCCAACCTGCTCTGCTCACCTTGACAATTGATTCCATTAAGAGATCTGATTATTTATATATGTATTTATTGATTCTTGATAAGTTGAAAAAGAGAACATACATTGCCGTGTGTAAATCGAGAAGATTTACACACGGCATCTCGTGCACGTCTGTCCGTCCTGGGAGAGGGATCCCTCCTCTGTTGCTCTCCCTGAGGTTTCTCCCATTTTCCCCCTTTAAACTGTGGGTTTTCTCTGGAAGTTGAAAAACTTCCAGAGAAAACCCACAGTTTAAAGGGGGAAAATGGGAGAAACCTCAGGGAGAGCAACAGAGGAGGGATCCCTCTCCCAGGACGGACAGACGTGCANGATAAGAATCAAAGGTTCCCATAGGATCAAATAGAAAATGCATGCGGGTCATTTTTGACCCACTTATGGAAGCTTGGGGTAGAAATACAAAAACTACAATTTGTTGACATTTCAATTTAAAATGTGAATGGCATGATATCCAAAACATGTTTTTTGAGGAATAGCTGGAATATGCAATGATAAAAAAATGTATTTACAAAGATGCTTCAAGAAAACCACCTCACCGGGTCAAAAAAGACCCACTTATCCATCTACGGGTTAATATTAATTTGCCAATGGATTCATAAATATGTCATATCACTTGAACATTATTTAGATAGGGACAATGACGTTCTCTTTGTTCATCCGTGACGCAGTCGTGCGGAGCTACATCCATGTGGAAAAGGGCGTGGTTGAATCTAAACTGGG
The DNA here is from genome assembly GCF_000735185.1 of Notothenia coriiceps. Classification (NCBI taxonomy): domain Eukaryota; kingdom Metazoa; phylum Chordata; class Actinopteri; order Perciformes; family Nototheniidae; genus Notothenia; species Notothenia coriiceps. The sequence goes on from NW_011336223.1 coordinate 297,274, forward strand.
TTGGAAAAGCAATAGAACAACTGAACAACCTTTGCTGGCTACTTTTTTTCTATGCAGAAAGCCCTAGAATGCAGTGTTTCACATCAAATCAGGATGATGACGGATGCTCGATATGTTGATGCTCCCAAGATAAGCATGAGTGCAATTATAAATGTTTCAGCGCCTGAAAATATGAAAGCTTTTCAACATGGCACAAATAAAAAACAGAATAGCGGCCTCAGCATATTTCCCCCTATATCACCCTCTGCTCTGCACGCTGGACTCTATTTGTGTTTGGATAAGGGATGAGGCTGTAATTACCGTAGCCTCGACCTGTCAGAGCGCTCGCCTTGGTGTTTGCGTTCAGGCCATAGCATCAACTTTAAAAATTCACACATTGCTGCAGAGTAATCAATATCTGTGACCATGAACAGCTATTTTCCCAGTGAAAAACCAACCCTATTTGTTTAAGTTGATGTGGCGATCATACTATACAGGTCATGCTGACAAGTACAAGAGTCCTATAATGCAATTCAGCAACAACAGAATAAATACAGCCTTTGTGAAGCTTATAATGTTTATTTTAAATGATGTCTGCACCGGGTTGATTTTACTCAGGCAATTGTGATTTTAGCCTGCATTTCGTAGCATTGTTATGCTAATGTTCTACCAAGGGCCTTTCAGTTAATATGTTGGCATGGGTTTACGTATGGCCGCTACTTCTCTTTGCCAGAGAAGCTTTCCTACATTTAACACGCATCGTGCATTCTTAGGGCTATTGTGCGAATGAATGATTTGTTTGTGTTGCTGTGATTGTTTACTTCAACATTTAAAAACAGGTTTTTGTTTGTTTTCGTGCAAACTACATAGTTCCACAGCACTAATTGGCTTCCTTTTATAACAATATTCTTAACTTGTGTGATTTGGAATTGTACTCTAACAACAATGGTGGTCTGAAATTATACAGTTTAAATGATTCCCTTTCTAATTCTCATTAATTTAAAAGGAAACGTCAACATATCATCTTCTTTAGATAATCAATACACCTTATCCGTCCAAGTTCCTTTGTTCTTCAGAGCCAAGTATTCAAATTGTCAAATTCTATTTTAATTGCTTCTTCAGAGCTGATATAAAGCCAACTCATTAGGTCAAACGAGCATATGATATTGTCTCAAATTGACTGAAAAATGTATAAATATCTCAGAATCTTGTGGCACAATGTGCTATCAGCCAATATTGAAACACGTTGTAATGAAACTTTTGATTTAGAACTCTTTTTCTGTAATCTTTTGTCTAGAAATCAACATTCTGTTAGAAAAGTAGAGAAAGATTAATCGTTTTTATATCATAGTGTTTTCAAGGGAATATTACACAAATCCCAGGGGACGAAGATCAGGTAGTCAGGATTGTAGACTGATATAACAGCATGATCCAATAATACATAAAGACATCCCAGAGAAAGTGAGTTTCAGCGTTATCACTCGGGTGCACAGCTGATGGAAAGGATTTCTGTCTGCCCCCATTTCTCTCCTAGGGAGGATCTCACACGCCCACTGATCACTGAACAGTAGTCTGGCAGTATGACTTCCTATTTGTCTTTGTTACCACCAGCTTGCACTGGATCAACTGCTGCCTGGTTTCATTTAAGCTGTTCCAGGCTGTGTCCAGGCCAACAACCCAAAATCTTTATATACAGTAAAGAACAAATCTGATTTCCACTCAGATGTACACATGCTGGATACGCATAAGACAACTGCATGGCAACACTGTGAATATATGGCTGTAAACAAATAGAAATGACCAAAAGGGCGTCCAGAACCTAACTACAACTCACATTCATGAATACACAACAAGTGGTGGAAGGCAACTATGCCTATTTACTCAAGTACTGTACTTAAGTGCACTTTTGAAGTACTTGCGCTTCAGTTATAAGAGGGCCTATTATGCTTTCCTTTCCTGTAGTGTGTAGTATAGGTTTTTTTTGCATGAAAATGGTCTGCAAAGGCCAACATAAACTCTAAAATACTACTTTATACCTCTGCTTCAAAAACATTTGAAAAGGTTAATCATATATTTTACACCACTACATTTATTATAAGGCTTAAATCACATTTTAGATTAAGATATAGCATTAAACACATGGGATATTACATAATGCATTTCTAAAGATGAAACAAGGGGAATAAGTGTTTGAGGCACAAAAATGTTCAATTATCTATTACACAAACTTCTAAAAGTCCTAAACATGAATACATTGGGGTGAGTCTACACCAGTGACATTGTTCTTGATGCAACAATTAACATTCTAATATTGTCCAATACTATATGTTAATATATCACATATGGAGGCATTTTTCCTGCGGAATTAGTACTTTGACTTTGTATACTTTAAGAACATGTTGTTTCTGAACTACTGTGAGATTTTTTTAGAATGTAGGACTTCTTACGCAGTATTTTGACGTTAATATACTTGTATTGTTAAAAGACCCTGAATACTTATTCTACCTCAGACAATAAACACACAGCTCCATCCAGCACCAAGGACAGCGACAGTAATCAAAAGGTAAGCAAAGGAAAGCATATGCATGACGAGTACAAATTCAACGACAGCAAAAGAACAAAAGCCCAGTGATGCCAGTGGTTTATAAAAAGCAGCACTCACCATTAAAAGAGCTGGAGGCGGCGAGGTGTCGGTGCTCTGTGGAGAGAACATCTTCAAACTCATTATTGTTCTTCTAGAACTTTCAGGTAGACAGTACAATTACCTACCTGAATTAAACGGGACTCCATGGTGCGAATAGAAGCTTGTTCTCAGTAAAGAAAAGAGAAAGTTTGAATGCAGCAGCAGTCCAGGTTTAAGGCGAGAGTTAACGAGCTGCATGCACCTGTTAAATGCTAGCAGGTAAGGGCTAGCTTCTTGCTAACTTCGCTGGGACTAAAGAAGCGATTTTATTCACTTTCATTTTCTCAAGTGTTCCAACATGTGCTGCAATGTCTGACCATATGCAGCTGTTGTATACATTGGCAATAGATAACATGTAACACGTCTATTATCAGCGATAAACTGCTAGCAACCTCAACTTAACAAGTGGGCGTTACACATTAGTTAACACCATGTTTATCACCTGTATGGACAACATTGCACGTTCCACTATGAAGCTCCGCCCCCAACTGCACAAAACAGGACCTGTTGTTATGTATCATAATGATCAAAGCCCCCCCCCACCCCAAAGCAATACACACATAGAATGATAAAGAATAAATGAAAAATCTCTACAAGGACAATACAATACAAAAACTGAAACATATTGGTTATATTATTGTGATTGTAGTAATGTGTTTTTATTACATGTACCAGCCACTTTGGCCCGACCAAAAATCGCTTCTAAATGGTGCTATCTAAGAATAAAACGCATTTTATTTTAAGTCTGTTAATTTATATCTTATTTTTACCAGATTTAACATGTATTTATTCATGGCATTTATTTTTTTATATCTCCAGTTTTAAACGATATTTTTGGTTTACTGTCATTATAGTATACATTGGAATGATTTCAAACCTGTTTTTATTTATCTAATCATTATAAAGGGGTGCCTTGGAATATGTGTTATACATGAATTGTGATCAAACATATTTGAGACCCACTGAGATAACTTAGACAAAAAGTGAACTATCTAAACACTTCAGAGTCCTTTACCTCAACTGACGCTGTAGTTATCAGCCTCATCCAACAACAATCCGCGGTACCGATGCGCGCCCTTCTCTCTTTCTCTCTCTCTCTTGGCTCGCTCGGGAGGCTCGCTCGCACTTTTGGCTGTGAGCTGCGGGCGCCTGATAAGTAAACATCCCCCACTTTCATCACTTACAGCGGCCATCGTACAGGGAAATGAAAACTGTACGGGGTGAAAAGGGTGTTACTTGACTTAATTGGAATGTTGTTACCATCAAGCTGACATCTTAGGATGAGAAACATCGCAAAGTCTTTCCTCAGAACTTACCGCGCCCCCCCGATCTGCCGCCCTCGGGACCGCCTATGCCTATGACAAAGACCGCGCCCTCATAAGATCATCGTTTTTCTTAGAATCAGTGCCTATTATCAGTGTTGGTGAGTGGGGATGGGGAAACTACATATTTTTAAAGGCAAGAGTTAAATCCATGTTGCAGTTATCTTACTGGTATTTCAATTACTATGAAGTGATTAAAGTAGTTAATAAGGGCTTTGTCGTTGCCATAAAACTAGCCGGAACGGTTGGCCATTGGTGCAATAATTATTTTATTCCACGGCGATGTTATTTTTTTAATGTATAATTCATGTGAGGAGGTATATTCTTGTTCCATTGAGATGACATGTTAAACAATAATGACTGTTTTATTGATCGATGGTCTCATTGTCATAGCATCAAATTATGCATATTATGCCCTCAAGGCGGCCTAAGCAAAGCCCACTTCGCAGTATTGTGTTGCTTTGAATAGAAGCCTGGTAATCTTTTTCATGAATACATTCAAGGCTACAAACACAACAAGCAGGGTTGGGACACGAGTAGAAATTATGGTGCTTCATTTACATCATAACATTTTAATATGTGTAGTGTTGTCAGATGGATAGTCGAAAACATCATGAAACTTCTAAGACAATCATTTGGTTAAAAAAAAAGGAGAAACTTTATAAATCATCATGTCACCAAAATCGGCACGATTTATCTTTTTCAGAACCGCGAGCCTCAGGTTCCTTTCAGCTTAAGTTCAATAGGAGACAAGTAATGTTCATGGAGGCTCATTAGAAGAACCAAAAAATGGGACAAATGACAAGAGGAAGAAATCCCTCATTTGCACATGGAGGGATTTGGTGCTTATTTTACCCAAATTTAGGTGTCACCCCCCCCCCCCCCCCAAAAAAGACACCCTATCCGTTTTAAGAGTGGTTAAAACCTTTCTTTTTGTAAAGGTTATTAGTTAGGGCTGATTCGTGGCTTGCCTGTTGCTGTGGTCCTGGATCATAAGGTCCTGGATGGATATCCTCGTGGTTCATCTTCTTATTATAGACACATGCTTTCCAAACATTTGGTCTTTCCAACATTTGGGGTCGACCTCGCTGTAAATGTATTATCCTTTTCATTGTACACACGGCATCTATTGCATGTCTGTCCGTCCTGGGAGAGGGGATCCCTCCTCTGTTGCTCTCCTGAGGTTTCTCCCTGTTCCCCTTTAACTGTTGGGTTTTTTCTGGGAACAGTTTTTCCTGTGTACGACTGTGAGGGTGCTAAGGACAGAGGTGTCGTATGTCATACTGATTATTCTGGGTACAAAGCTGAAGAATGTCCCTGAGACAAATGTAAATTTGTGATATTTGGGCTATATAATAAACATTTGATTTGAATGAATGCCACAGGGAGATACTTATTCATATTAGCCAAGGAGAACGTGACTGTATTTGTAACTATTAGAGGTTGCCTGCGCGCCCTGAAATGTGAGATTGATACGTCTTTCCCCTTTTCCTTTCCTATTGACTAGTATGTATATGTCCCTTAATGAACCTTCCCTCATAAATGCTGGTTTGATTTCAAGAAAATGTGCAAGTAAGTGGAACGGTTTCCTAAAGTGGCAGACCCTGTTTGCGGAAGACCACTAGGGAATGAGTTTAAACATATTTTACACAATGTGTTTTTCATTGTTTTTGTTTTTTTAATTAAGTGCAATTTCAATATGTACCATAACAAATTATTTCCATTAAAAAAAGCCAACAATTGCTTACTGGGACGTTACATGCTTCCCACATCCTTGTAGTTTTTTTTAGCATTGAAGTTTATTCCTGACCCTGCTCAACAGAATGAGGGATCAAAATCATTTCAATTAAAAGGATTTCAATTCCACAGAATGAATTGTCTCCAGACAACACTGAACATGGCCCAGCTGAGCCGCATGCTAACAACAGCAACCAACAACAAAGACTGCAAAACCAGGACAGCTTCACCCGTGCGGTCTCACATGCATACGTGGCAGCAACCGAGCCCGGCTGCGGTGGAAGGAGATAGACAATAAGACATCACAGAATATTTGCGCACAAATACGTTTTTTTTTTTTTTATAATGCCTTCTAGATTAAAATAACAACCTTTAAAGCTCAACTGAGCTTTTTCAGAGTCCGGCCCGGTCACAGGGTCCCTTTAGATAAGATGAGAAGTGTGTCATATATGGGGTGAGATGAA
>NW_011336223.1:303503-335200 GCF_000735185.1 Notothenia coriiceps
AGATAGTACCGCGAAGACGCCTGAATCCTGGGTGCCGTCTCCTTATTGTCTTTTTTTCCCGCCTGCCGAATGTCTCTGCAGCTCCTCGTTCCCTCTGCGCACTCTCCCGTATGATCTCGGGTAGCTGCGGGGTACGACTCAAAGACGGCCCCCGGTCCGTCTCGGCCCTCTTGTGCCTTCCACAATGGACTCGCCAGCTCGGTGTTCATCCGTTCCGATCTCTGTGAGGTCGGATACGGGCTACGCTGATATCCTGTGAGTTGGGGCGGAGAGACAGGGGGGGTTTGTTGGGTCTGGGACCGGCAGGGCGCGTTCCGAGCCCTCCCCCTGTTCAGGCTCTGATGGACCCTCTTCGCACCGGCGGAGCTGTTCTGGCGCCTGCCAGTCCAACTCAGCTGCCAAGGTGGATAGCAGTCTCAATCACCTTCCATCTCCTCCCACAGAGAGGAGTCCACAAGTCCCGTGCACACGTTCCATTGACAGGTAGAGTGTTCAACTGAAGGGCCAAAAACCAATCCTGATCACTATGAATGAAGATGTATAGATTTTAATTATTGATTCCTTATGGTTCCTCTTGTCACATTATCTTTCTTGATTTCATTTATCATTCCTGATGAATTGTGCGTGTGTCGAAGGTAGGAACCTATTGGCTCAAGACAAACTTTATTTTCACTCACTTCTCGAAATGATTTATTAGGTTGTTTTGGATTGGAATTAATACGATTTTATCTACAAATGCTTTATTGTTCCTGTATATATGGAATCTGATTATTTCGTTTTTTTTTTTTTTTTTTTTTTTTTCGATTCATTTGATTCATGTGATTGGTGGCAAAAGAGAATAATTTAAACGATCCCTGACTTTATTTAGTTCCTACACGTCCTCAATACATTAAAACTAATTAAGGGTTTTACTACCACATTACATTGTTGCCGATCTTGTTTGTGTTCTGCTTTTTTTGCAAGGTGTTCACCCCAGTCTTTGTCTCTGTCTGCTTCCCTGTTCGTGCTTGTTTGCTCCCTCCTTGTCTGATTACTTATGCTCTTCACCTTGGGGTTTTTTTTTTTTTTTTTTTTTTTTTTTTTTTTTTTTTTTTTTTTTTTTGTTTTTTTTTTTTTTTTTTTTTTTTTTTTTTTGTCCTTTTTTTTTTTTTTTTCTGTTTTCCTGTCCTGCCGCTGGGTCTTGTTCCCCTGATTGCTTTTGAATGCTATTCGTTTCTGGTTTTCTGTTGGTGGCAGTGGGATTCTTTGAGTTTTCCCAAGGGAGTGATTGCTTGAATGAAGGGATTTTCAGTTTGAAACATTTTGTCTGTCCGGCCCACTTTGGTCCAATCCTGCTCTGCTCCCGTTGCAGTTGATTCCACTTTAAGAGATCTGATTCTTATATTTGTACTTTATTGATCTTTGATAAAGTGAAAAGAGAACACTACATGCCGTGTGTAAATCGAGAAGATTTCACACGGCATCTCGTGCACGTCTGTCCGTCCTGCGGAGAGGGATCCCTTCCTCTGTGCTCTCCCTGAGGTTTTCTTCCCATTTTCCCTTTAAACTGCTGGGTTTTCCTCGGAAGTTTTTCCCGCTTGTTACGATGTGAGGGTCTAAGGACAAGGGGTTCGTATGTTCATACTGAGTATTCTGTACAAACTGTGAAGTCCACTGAGACAAATTGTAACATTTGTGATATTGGGCTATATAATAACATTGTTGATGAGAATACTTACCACAGAGATTGCCGTATGAAAGAATCAATGCGATTTTGGAAAATTGCACAATTTAAATCTCTTTTAGTAGACCTCAACAATGGCATTATGATCAGTATAAATGGCCATGACATGGGACCTTTAAAGTATTATCTTATCTGATTCTTTATCAATTCTTAGTATATATTTCATTAATGTATAACTTAAAACAGGAAAAAGAGAACATATTGTACTGTAGACAAACTCTTTTATTAGTCCTTTCTTTTTGCTGCAAATACTAAAATCCTTTATTCCACATAGCAGCAGCTTCCTAAAAATGGCTACAGCTACACATTGACACCTACCTGCTGCCTGGACAGACCGTTAGCTTTAACAGAACTCTCGACACACTGGTCTTTGGTGTGATCGTCAGAGCTCAGTCTCTTAAGCAGACCTCTGGGTTTTGGATGCTGCCACCTCGCCTCCCAGGAGCCTTCCTGTCCGTCTGCGGATGTGCAAACAGATCAATTAATACCAGGAGGGATCGCAGCAGAGGCCAAACAGTGATGTGGGGATACAGATGATGAAAAGCACCTTGAAAGGTTGACACTGATTCTATGGAGAGCACGCGTCGGCCAACAGAAGACAGTTTCCGGCACACAGCTGCAGAGGAGGTATGAGGCAGCCTTGCTTCAGCCAGACAGAGGATGTCCTGTGGGAGTATTAACTTGCACGTTTGTAATATTTAAAAAATAAAAACAACAGCATTATATGCAAATGTTCCATATTTGGACAGATGTATTTTTTTTTGTTATTCTTATTTTTAAGTAATTGTTACTTAAATGTTCTCACTGTAACTGTGACGGAGTGATTTGCACTGACACAGCATTCCCACTCGATGCTGCTAAAGAGCGCTGACTCACTGAACACAGTGCCAATGAGATCACTTAATAGTCATGAGAGAAAAGTAGAATTAAATCAAAGCTAAAGACATCATTGTGTTTAATGTGTATATTACAGCCTTTAATATGTGTACGCAAGAGCATTTCACACATATATACGTGAGCGTTTCACATATCTGTCACATAATTACCTACCAGGGCTGAGCACACCCTCTTGCTCATGATGACCCGCTCAGGTGGATCATTTTTGCCCATGTTAGTTTTTTTTAAGGTATTTTGGAAGTCCTTTGTGGTTGTAATAAAGTGTATTGTTACTATTTACAAAAAAAAGATTGAACCAAAGCTGCAATAACCACTAATACTTACATTTCAATTGGCTTCATTTTAAACCTTATTCTCTAATTTATCATCCACTTAAATTGCATCTTGACCTTGATCATGGTCACATTTGTTACGTAGCACATTCAAAACAATAACAGCTGACCAAATTAATTTAAAATAATTTACTTTTCATACAATAATTGCGGCTCAACAAAAGCTAAAGTCAAGGTTCGAAGCCCAATTCACATGGCAATAAAAAGGGAAAATCAGTGTCTAGGCAGATTTAAATGAATAGATCAGCTAGTCCAAGGATTGTGGGCAGCCTTCACAAAGGAACCATCCCTTTTTTTTTTGCATATGGATTTTGGAACATCCACAAGCAGCTGGTTCGTCGACCTCTAATGGATGTATGCAAGAGTTCTGCTAAGGTGGATCATCCAGCCCAAATCTTTATTCACAAGCGATATCTTAATCAAGCCTGAAACCGACAGGAAGCCAGTGGAAGGAGGCCAATACCGGCATTATGTGATCACACTTTCCTTTCCCAGTTGGAATATGTTATAACTGCAGATAACAAAGACACGACTGTTCTCCACCCACATACAAAGAATTACAGTATTCTGACTGAGAGGTAATAAAAGTATCTCTTAAAATACTTTAGAGGTGATAGCCCTTTACTTGGTTAAATCTCTTAAAGTGGCAATATATTTAACTTAAATCATTATAAAGTATATGGCTGTAGTAACATTGCGCAGTTTGATTGGAAACAGAAGGTAGTTCAAATTCGAAAACAGAAAGCGTCCTGACAGCGACACCAACCACTATCCCAATTTGAAATGCTCGGGTGTTGAAGAGCTTCCCGTTTCTGCTTTAACTGAGAAAAGCTACCTCTGATAACTGAACTAAGCGTGTTTAAGATAAGGACCTGTAAAAGAAAAAGATTCTTAACAAAAGGCCGTTTGTGAGAAGCCAACAGTACAACTAAACACTTGTTATATTTCATAAAATTCATTCCTCTTTTTCTTGTTACCATGACAACCAAATAGTTCAAGAGGGATCTCTGGTTATTCCACACCTTTCTATAAATCATTATGGCAGTTAAGAACAGTCAGCAGGGTTTTTTATACCTGCAGGAGAGGCCTGTCCTCCGGCTTCTCCTGCTGCATCTGCTCCAGCAGCCTCTGAATCTCTTCCCCCAGCTCCGCCTCCAGCTCTGGCTCGATGACAAAGTTCAGAGCGGCAGTGAGCGTGGAGCCCAGAGAGTAAACATGGCCCTGCAGCCGGGGATATAGAGGAGAAAACACAGTCAGGTACAGAGATCTGAATCCATACAGAGGCTTGGAAAACACAGGGTCTTACCATCCTGGGTAGTAATTGTCATGACAGAGCTTTTGTTTTGTTTTGCAGCAAAGCCTTTGCTACAACCACAGGGGATATTATAGTCTGCTCTGAGGCAGCAGCGGATTTGAACCAGGTGCTTCTGAGTTCACATAACCATCACTCCCTACATTTGAAGTGGACTGCACCCATACGTATGTGGCAAACTCATTTGCAAGGCGGATCCCAGTGTGTGTCACCGAAATAGAAGAGTAAACACTCAGCTGAAGGCCTAAACCTCTGTTTTGCTTTCGCCACGCCAATCCGTTATACCTCCCTTGGGAAAAACACATTTCAGAAAAACATGGGAAGAAGAAGAGGGTTTTTGTTTTTTAGAAGTATTGAGGATTTGGACAGAAAGCTGAATTTTTAATTAAACTTTTGTTTTGAAATCCGGCGACGTAAACTCACTTCAGATATATTTACATTTTGGATTTATTTATTTGTATGGTACATTTCTACAATCATAATCATTTCTACAATCATAATAATCTATAATCATGTCCCATTATTGTAAGCAGAAAGACTGCATTCAAGACTAAAATAACAGCAGTATTTAAAAAATGAATGTAAAGGTTAAATACACAGACTTTCACAGGCACATACACAATTATTACTGCATGTTTTTTTATTTTTAAATATAGCAATTGAAGGAGTCCTGCATGTCTGCTTGTTAAATACATTAAGTTGATGTTATTGTACTTTTCGGGTTGTATCCATATGGTTTAATGTATAGTTAGTAATTTGTTTAAAAGCATCAAGTAAATGAATTCAAACCGGAGAGACGTGATGTATGGAATACATATTTATTGTTACACGTCATATAGATGGAATAATTGCCATGATAATCTCGTGACTATTTGCGCAGATGGAGCGGTATGTGTCTGCGTTGTGGCTCGAATGTCACTCTTTTTCTCTCTTTTCTTTTTGTTTTGACTAACCTCAAAGGGGGTGATTGATGCTGGGGCGATTGATTAGAGGAGGGACAGAAGTACCACCAATTGAACGGCGCCCATGAATACGTGATTTTTTTTTTTCTCCTGACCGCTCGTTTCGCTATCGTTCGATCGTTTTTATTGACCGCTGGGTGCGGTACGGGGGGTTTGGCTTTCAAAGTCGGTGAAAAGTGCGTGTTGTAATGTGCGGGCGTGTGCCAGGCGTTCCCTTGCAGCGATTGGTGGATAGTCCTCTTTTGGGGTGTGTTTATTGTTTGATTGTGTGCTGCGTGGGTCGAAAGAATTGGCCAAACCTGTATCCCTTTTTCGCACTCTGTGTCTCCGGTCTGCTCGGGGTGTCGACAGTGCCGAACCGAGAGTCGTTATTGTTTTGCGTCGCTACTCGCGCTGCACTCATACCTTTTCTTCTCCTCAATAAGGTGCGAGGGGTTTTGTTGGCTGGTGGTTTGTCCCAATTGTTCGAGATACGTCCTCTATGCCGACAAGCGCCCGACGAGGCAAGAGGATGCAAGGGGGCCGTCCTCTCTTCGGTGACGTCGGATGAATCTAGGAAAATCTCCGCAGACTAGTCTAACCCTCGTGGACCTCTTCCGACGTGGACCTTGTTAGGTCCCTCTTCTCTTCGTGTGTGTGGGTGTGTCGTCCGTGTGGGTGTGGTTCTGTATCCGTCACTTCGTCCCCAGCAGTGGTGGCAAGTTGTTTCCTATGGGTTTTAGATTTAAACCTACACAAGAAAAGAAACATTCTAGGGGTAAAAGTAATTTTCACACCAGAATGCAACTGAACTTTCTAATTCAGGTACGAGGAAGACCTGTTGTTAGAGATAATCAAAAAACATTTAGGAGGAATAGCAAGGACATCAAAAGTTTTCAGATCCAACAACGCAACACGTGAGGTTGGTCAAAAAACACCCACTGTGTAAGGACTCCACTCCGTCACGAGAGACACGAGTGGTAGTGGGTGTCATTGACTGAACTTCGGCGCGGAGTCCGTTTATTCACGGCGCGATTATAATCACGGGCGACGAGGGCGTTCATGACACCCGAATGCTCGTCCGTTTCGAGCAGGGACCGCGTGACACAGAGTACGCATGGGCGGCATCAACATCGCCTCGAGCGTTTAAAACGACTAAAACTGAAATTTTCGCTAACCTTAGTATGTATTTGTGTTTAATGTAGTATCTAGTCACCTCTGTAAAATAATAATGACTAAATCGAAAAGAAAGGATCAACAAAACATGCAATGTAAACTCATCACTTCCACTCCCGAGACGGAGGGGACTGACGTGCAGCGACCATTTGTACGTATATTGACCACCACCACAGAATTATCGTAAAAGTCCGCGAAGTAAGTCTCTATCCACATCGTTTGGGACGGCGGTTGAGTTCCATGAGGGAGGAGAAGGGATGTTGTTGGACCTGCCGCCAGGAGGGGGACCGGAAGTGTAGGATGCTGTGAGCCCGGCCTGTAGTCGCGGCATGGCCGAAGGGTTCTAGAGAGGTCTGGATTGGATCACTGGGGGGCAAGGCCTTGGAGGCGGGCCTTCGGTCGAGCGTTTGCGGTCTGCCGCCAGGTAGGAGGCGGAAGTGTTGGACTGTGAGCGCGGCCGTGTAGTCGCGGCACGACCGGGTAGGCTTGCTAGAGATCTGGGATTGATGCCATAAATGCGTATTTGACCACCACCAGCAGTATTGTGCAACACGTCGTCGTATGTGACAAGGACGTCATACCACATAGCCAAGTTTGACGTAGGGACGGATGCAGGCGCCCCGAGGGCGGGGGTGTCCACTTATTACAGAGCAGAGTGAAAAGTAGACTGTGCAGCTGGCCCGATCTGCAAGAAGACCGTGCGTCCAATTTAGAATAGGCGTCGGACACGACGTGTTACACAGACACAAAAATTTTTTACGGTATGGGACCTTGCCGGTCCAGTATCTCTCTTCTCTCCTTTTCTTTTCTCTCTATCCTTTCCTTTCTCGCTCATTCTCTCTTCTTCTTCCGCTGCGCCACAGGGTATCTGAAGCCAGAGACACCGTGGACGCCCAAGGGCATCTAAGCCAGAGCACCGGATCACCCGGTGGCATTTGACAGCCAAAGGCAGTATTTGTTCTAGGACGAAGCGTCCTGAACTCCAAAGCACCGCCGCATCCAGTTCCGGAAACGATCAGGTCCGTCCGCTGGAGTCGCAGCAAAAGTCTGATTCTGGCCGGTGACTAAAAGCCGTCAGTCTCAGAGGTCGTCCTACTGGGCATTCGAGGCCGTCACTAAGGCCGGGGACGGCGTATGTATATACATTATGATAATAAAAGGGGTGTCTAGTGGTGTCGGGTGGGATGTGTCCATTGCTTTGAGTCAAATAGAGTCATAAGATATGAGTGACCGAAACCCCTAAAAGTAGCTCGCCAAGGAAAGGGAGTGCCGGCTTACTAATTTAGGACGTTTGCCCCGGATTTAGCGGTCTTGTGGTAAGGTACAGAGGACAGACATACATAGTAGCCGTAATAAAGGTAGAGTATACTGCCCGACATTGTTATTGTATACATTACGGTATGTGTGCAGAGAGGCCAAACTTTACTTTAGAAATCGCGTTTCAAGTTCATTCCTTCTGGATTGGTACCTCAGTGAATGTGCAGTGACGATAACGAGAGGCCGCGGGGGCAGTAATTTGTAACACCCGCAGTGGTGAGAGTCGTGGTAACCCCGACGTGTGTGCAATTTAGGGAATTTACGGCGAGAAAGGAAGGCACAGTCGAACAGGTAAAGTTCCACTGTGTGCGTTGGAGGAGGTGGGGAGAGCGAGGCACGAGGAGGGTCCTGTGTTCGGATTGGGAAGGAGTGAGCGTCTGGTAGGGTGGATGAATAGTGGTGGTGGGTGGTCACAGATCTGGGCCCCTTAAAGTACGCCTCGCCAAAGAAAGGGAGGGCTTACTAATAGGACGCGTTTGGCCCCGGATTAGCGGTTTGTGGTAAGGTAATANTGTCAGGAATACATTCACTGTGGACCACACAGACTACATCACAAGTGACACCTCTCAGGAAGATTATTTTACACAGCAAGATCTGATACCTGTCAGTATAATAATAATGATAATAATAATAATAATAATACATTATATTTTTATAGGGCTTTTCAAGGACTCAAAATTGCTTTACAATATAAGTGAAGGTTAGGGTGGGGGTGTAGGACTATCAACCGGCATGGATTGACGGGGAGTGGGCTATGAGTAGAGAAGAGGAGAAGAGATGAGCTTTGAAAAGGGACTGGAAAACAGTGAGGGTCTCAGAATAGCGGAGATCTTTGCATCAATATGTTCAAAACGTTTTTTTTGAAAATGTAAAAAAAATGTCGAAAAATTAAATATAAAATATTTCTTGTGAACCAAAATAAAATATATTATATAAGTGATTTTTCTTTACCAAAATGACAAAAATGGCATAATAACACATATTATTCTAATACGGGTCCTTTTTGACCCACTTATGGAAGAGTGTAGGGCCCAGTCACTCGTGCATCTAAGGGTTAAAAGACTAAATGACATTTACTCAGCTCTGCATATCTGTGATCGTCAGTTACATTACAAAAGAGCTATTTTCATCAATTTACTTTGAAAAAGTGGCTCTATTAAGCGACTGTGGCTGTCAAATTCATATTTCACGGGAGGAAAAACGGCAAGTAAACACGTTTTCAGCTAATAAGCACTACACCTACATTTGACAAACTCATTGTGAGGTTAATCATTGATTTAATGAATTATCTATATATTATCTCTGCGCTCTAAAAGCATCGATAGACATTTGAGTAGTCTCAGTGGACTTTGCTTTACTTACTTGCAATCATTATGTTTCTGCCACCGGTGATTTCCAAGGTTTTCTGGAGGACCCTGTTTAATGAGAATGTCCCTGTCTGTGCAATCAGTGCAATTATGAATGCGTTTTTTTGCTAATCATTTAGTCAAACTGTGAAGATGTCCTTATACTGTGAAGGACGCTGGGATCTGTTATTATAGGACTGTATAGAACGATGTGTCGCTGTGCTTTCCTTCACATTTCCTGTCAGTAAAATCAAGGTGACGGTGGTGAAATGTGAACATGTTTTCATCTACAATTTATTATTATTTATTTACATTTCTCTGAGATTTCAAGCGGCAATGTTGTCCTTTACTTGCACTGTTAAACTTTGACAGTAGGCCTTACATAGGTGAGCAATGTGTGATTCTATAGTTAATGAAGTAGAATTAGTCATCCACACAATAGTCTAGTAAACTGGATTGCATTAAATGAGGGGTCGAAAGGTAAACACTATCTTTTGTATTTTTACATGATTGTTAAAACTCAAATCCACATCATTACTCTCTGACTGAACAAAAGATGAGAACATCAGGGGTCAGATGGTGTTAGACACTCACACAAGTTAGGAGATGTTGTGCTGTTGGTCTAGATTCAGCTGGGTTGAAACCTGGGGAGAACAGGCAGCTGATCCAGTGCATGCTCCTGATAACAAAGACAAATGGCAAGCCGTGGCGCCAATGGAGTCGCAGACTACCGTCCAATGATCAGTGGGCATTTGAGATACTCTCCGAGAGACTGCAGGGACTGACACAAATCCTTTCAATCAACCGTGCAATCAAGTGATAACGATGAAATCACTTTCTCTGGGACGTTATCATTGTGGGACCAGTTCATCCATCTTATGCTCATTCCAACGTCTGCTGGTGGTTTTGTGGGCGCACAAACGCGCGTGTGGCCCCACTCCAAGCCTCACAGGCAGCTTTTATGGCTTTCTGGGAAACAATGCAAGGCATGCCGAATGAAAGCTCACTGTGGTTTAAAGTGGTTTAAACACAGCATGATCGCTCTGAAGCTCTAAGCCTGCAAAACACAACCTACATTTGAAACGTTCAAAAAGTGCTTCATTTGTAATGAGCAACAGATACAATGAGGGTCTTGGAGTCTTCAAGAAATGTTCTTTCAGACTATAATAATCTATAAAAAGGAAACTGAAATGTTATTAGATCAACAATTGATGATGCAATACATGCTAGATCGCGGTATAAATATACTGTATTAGCAAAAGCAATATGGCAAAGAAAATGCACTTTAATGAAAACAGTTTTTAAATGACATACAGCCTTGGCACCCTTGGATACAAATATTACAATATGATTTGATCTGATACAATATAACGAAAATATTTGTAATTGATTTGAAGTTTTTGTGAGGAATAAAAGAGGATAGACCATAAGATGAAACACATCCTTAGAGAGAACACTTTTTCTTCGAAGCCCTTTAAAAAAACTATAGTAGTTTGTTCCATGTTAAATCCATATAGGTGGGAAGCAAACCTGTGTTTCAGGTCTGCGTTACAATACAAATATCTTATGCCTTGTTGTTGTAAATACATTTGTAAAATAAGCTTTGGTATTTAGCACTGCATTCTGATTCCGTGCCAACAAGACAGCTGCACTTATAGCCAGTGTTGCTATGACCACAGCCTTGC
The DNA here is from genome assembly GCF_000735185.1 of Notothenia coriiceps. Taxonomy (NCBI): domain Eukaryota; kingdom Metazoa; phylum Chordata; class Actinopteri; order Perciformes; family Nototheniidae; genus Notothenia; species Notothenia coriiceps. The sequence goes on from NW_011336223.1 coordinate 314,233, forward strand.
TGGTGCACAGGTAGCGGAGTTTGGACGTTGGTGTTTGCTTGGCTCCACCTTCAGCAGAGTGTTTGTTCTGCACAGCTGCCTGCTCCTCCTGAGTCAGGCTCGTCGGGAAGAGCTCAGCCAGAACCTCCAGAGCTGCCCGTTGACCCGCCTGCACCGCCCCGCTCATGTAGCCGCACCACAGGGTGGCCGTCTCCGTGCCTGCCCAGTGGATCCTGGAGACCAATACAAATGAGAGATTTACTAAACACATGGCTTTGTCTTGCTGTTTGAAAAGGCTTTGGTTGTATTCTCTATTGGAGTGTTCACTTCCCTTTTTAGCACATTTATACAATATTTGAAGCCATTTACATGACCAGTTACCAGTGTTCACATATGAAGCTTTTTTTTAGTAACTGTTTTTACCCTTTTCTGTTCGTCTAGATGCTCCATGTCTTTGTTCACAAAACTCTGATATAACAAGCTCGCTAGAAAAAGCAGAAAAGCCACAATGCTTCTGTTCACATGTATTCTGCGGTATGTCATGACATTGAATTCAAGGATGTCTTTAGAAACCTAATACATCTCTGCCCATGGTAACAGCATTTGTCGTCAGTCCACAGGGCTTTGTTCTTGGCAAGAAGCTGCAATTCTGAGTTTGATTGTTTAACAGACAGAAGAAAAAGGGATAGGAGTTGAAGCTTCGGAGGGAGAATATGGGAGTGGATGTTGCTGCTGCCAACTGCCAGCCCCCCCAGAAGGTTCAAGACAATGGCTGAAAAACTGAAGATGATGAATTAGTTCACACCAGTCACATTGTGAAAACACATCACTACCATCTAAGGGCAGCTTAGCAGCATGGTACCCACTTCAATGGCCACAGAGGCAAGAGGTAAGAGGTGGGCCGATCTTCTGGCTCGTTTCTATGACCCATAACTTATTGGTGAGGTGGAGCCGAGTCACAGCGCCACATGAATAATGCCTTTCAACGTTATCCTCCCTTGGGCGGCTACTCTACCTTTTAACGGACAGAGAAGCAGAACAAAAGGCGAATATGAGAGAGTCAAAGCTTCTGCGCCTTATCCGACCACTCTACAGCCTCTGATGGATATGATCATATGTAATGGCATGGTCTTATGGAGCCGAGGGGCACTTTGAACGTGTCATTTCATGTGAGAGAAAAGGGGTCGCTAACAGCCTCTAAAGAAAGAAAGGGGGTTCGAGTATTCTACCGTGCGTGCTGGCTCCCCTGTGAGCCCCTGCGACTTACGATTACTCATGACTGCTGTGTTGAGTGTAATCACACAGTATGTGGTACATGTGTCCCGGGAGATCCATAATCCTCGCCTTACTATAGGAAGCTAAACGAACACGGCTACCTACTGTAAGCGTCAGGTTCAAAGCAACTATTTCTATATTCCACTAAAGCTGCCTTTACATCATCTGTGACTTGACCCTCTGTGCTTCACTTCAATGTTCAAATGATGTAAACTGGGACCCCGAAGGCACTGTCCTTTCAAAGCGCAACGACCGAGATAGATATGTTGTAAGAAGCGAAAAGGGAAAGCAGGCAAGGTAACCATGGAAACAAAGCTAACTAGCTGTCTTCACAGCAAGGCTCTGCGCCCTACGTTGCAGTGAGCAAAAATCTAATCTCTTTTTTAATGTGAGGGAAACCAAAGCTCCATGATGTTCCACTCACTTATCATCCGAGGGATAGTATACAGTATATCCAGGGAGCAGCTGAGGCTCAGAGCCATTGTCCAGTCTGTGTTTCGATCCCCAGCCTCCACTGCCCACTGCCCACTGCCCATTTTTACTATCTATACTTGATGTCAGGGTGAACAGTGTATGAACGAGTGTCAATGGGAGAAGGCCGACTTGTGTAGACGCGCTTTGAATGGTTGCAAAGAACAGAAAAGCACTTTATAAATGCAGTCAATGTACATGTGGATTACAGCTCATGTACTCACTAACCCATCACCCTTACTTCAAGGCTCCTCTGTTATACCAACCCCCCCCACCCCCCCCACCACCCCTGACCATCCATCAGAGGAAGGGCTCTCCCTTAACACCTTTAATCTGGCCAGCATCCTTGATGATTAATTTATGTTATCTGAACAGCAGATTCCTCAGCAGCAAACAAGTTTCCCCGAGTACCGAGTTCACACACTTCTCTCATGCTGTAAGGCGGGATATGACAGCGGATTTCACAAAGGGACCCCTTACTATTCAGTAAGGGTCCTAACAAGAAATGGATGAGCGCTCAGAAGTGCAGAGTTGTGCCAAAGCTGCGATGACAAATGCTCTGACAAATGCAGTCAATGTATGTTGAGTGGACAGAGCAGTCTGAGAAAGGATGCCACTTGAGACTTCATCAGCAGAATATCCCAGAAGATGACCCCAGACTGAAAGGCCTTTTAGTAACATGTCAACAAGCTCTGAGTTTCCTTCCGATCCACTGAGGGTCTTAAGCCTGATTGATCTCCTCAAAATGAAACTTTAAAAAAGTAGAGATTGTTAAAGTTGCCTGATGTTAGTAGGATCTGTATTCAACACATGTATGGTGCCATACTTACACAGCAGCTAAGAGAGACCCAATATTTACTTAGATATAAAGTATGAAATCAAAACAACAGGCAGGAGTGATGCAGGGAGAAATCAATCAACCCAAACATTACAGCAACCCGCATATCAGGAGGCAGGATGATGAGCAGCAGCGTTATACTGAGAGGAGGGAGAGATTACCAGATTCAACAAGGCTGCTCTAGGAACTGCAATGCAATATGATTTCCAAACAAGCAAACCGGAAATGTCAAAATGCTAACCCATTCCCAAGTGTTAGGACTCATTCCTGCACCACTCTTAAAAGTGAAACGGCTTTAGTTCTCTGTCAAAATACTGTTTGTTTTAATACGTTGCTTTGGCACATGAATATGTTGCTCTCCACTTTGGAGGATATCCAAAAACTGCACAAATAAAAGGATTAATCCCTTCTCTAAAACGGGTGAATAAAGATAAAACAATCCCTCTGAGGTCCTCGAATATCATTTTGACCTCCGCTGTACTGTATACAAACAGTTCTGCTGTGTTCAATTTAATCTCATTTCCCAGTGGGCTGAGTCAGATATTATAAAAGCAGATGGACACAATGCATTTAGAAGGAAACCGCTGCATGTTGTCACCTTAAGTGCAAATAAAGACTGTAGGAAGATGAAAGCTTTCTTTCTTTTCTGTCATAAACCTTCTCAAGCATTTGATCACAGTGAGTGAAGCGTTGTCTGGAATAACCTGCCCTTTTCTTGGCTGTACTGTATCTGGAAATACAAAGCTTTGTGTAAACTGCCTGACTGACTGGAATTGTAGTTGCTTAAATCTGCAAACAAAGCCCAGTATACCTAATGGATGACTTCATTACACATACTGTAATAGGGCCTAGGGCTGCTCGATTATGGCAAAAAGAATAATCACGATTATTTTTGTCAATAATTGATATCACGATTATTAAATACGTTTATTCATTGACTTTGAAAACATCCATTTATTGAACTTTAAAACAAATAGTAATTTGAACAGTATATTTTTAACTGTTGATTACCCTGAACGTATAATTCAACTGAAAAACCAATGCAAAAATACATTAAATAAATAATATCAAAATAATAAATACCAATAAACAAGATCAACAAATATTTTGGAGCGCACTTCCACAAGCTACTAAACATATATATGATAAATAAAAATAAAGTAGACTAAAATAAATTAGATCAAATATGTTCTAGTGCACTGTCACAACCTAGCAAAGCTAAATAATCGTTTTTTTCGATTATGTTGTTTTCGTAACTGTGGCAGGCCAAAATCGTAATTGCGATTTAATATGTGATTAATTGCACAGCCCTAATAGGGCCTCTTTAAAAGATGTTCTGATTCTGCTCAAATGTTCCTTTTGGTTGCCTTTACTGCACAGTCTTGTCAGTAGTATCCCATATGAGACATGTTCTCTATTTGATGTACTTTCTAAAGTCCCATGATGCTTCTGTGTGGTAGTGTCTTAGTGTCATGATTATAAGTAGATATTCTGAGATGTTTAACCAAATTAATTCACAGCCCCGCACACTGCCTAACCTTTGTGTGTTTTGGAAAGCTTCATTATTCCCTAGGATATGGGCGGTGGTACTGCAGTTCACATCTTTATGCCTTCCTTATAATTGAAATAAATGAGTAATTTAGTTGTTGTTATTCCTTGTGGGATCTTGCATATTTTAACTCGTTGGTATACTGTGTCAGAAGGTTCAGCAGGCGTGGGTTGTATTGAAAGATAAGAACACTTGTCTGTTGGCTGCAGAAGCATCCAACCACTTCTTGTCCACTTTTTCTTCACTTTGTCGCCCTTGGAAAAGAAAATCAACGAGTTTTTATTTGTATTTATGTCCTTGAATTAACAAATGTGTTTATTTCAGCCTCTGTGCTGGCATTTCACAATCATATTGAATTTGTCGGCAGACAGGAGGAGGAGATGTGTGCGAAGCTTCTCTGTGTGGCCTGTGTTCATCACTTTGGATGCTGTTGCTTTGAGGTTATACCTTGAGGCAAATGTGTTGTGAGAGCAACTCACTGCTGATAATGCAATACAATAATTTATCTTTTATTGGAATAATATCCAAATAAAAGTGTAGATTTACACATTTTAATACAGAATGATGTCATCTACATTGGTGTTAAATGAAGCACGTACTACTCCAAGAAAAGTTAATGCAAAGTATTTTGAGGAAATATCCTTTTTGGATTGTTTCTACAAAACCAATACTTGAAATATAAACTTCACTTGTTATCCTTATTTTCAGTGGAAGCTGATATGTAAATGATGCATTGATGTTCTTAATAACATGATAAATAATGCAGTCATCTTCATTTATCAGATTGGACACAGGTGTTTACAAAAAGAGGCTTACCATGCAGGTATTTCCTGTAGTCTGTGTTTTAATTGAACTCTATATCGTGGTCTATATGGCAATGGGAGATATGACATAACCTTGATCAGGATAGTAGATTGTGGCAGTATCACCAGCCATAGTTTGAACCTCATTGAACTTGGATCCATTTAGATATTGACCTTACTTCATCCCTGACTTGACCAAGAACCTGAAATAACTTTTTTTGGCAACCAGGGGACAACGGGAACAAGTTGAAATAAAAAAACTGAAATAATCTCCTTTTTTTTTATAATTTATTGACCAACTTGTTATGAACCCATTGCTTATTCAGCACTATAGACCCCATTTGTACATGTAGATCAAATATTAACTAACTTTATCTAAATTTTTTGCTTTTACCATCTCCCGGAGGACATATCTGGCTCGAGAGCTGCTTTATGCTCCACTTTGTTCACCAGCTAGTCACTAATTTTGTCTCTCTGCTGTTAAGTACGGTGGTTTTTAGAGCTGTTTTGCAGAAAACAGCTAAAAGTTATGTCTGGAAACTATGAGATTTGTGAACTTGCAAAGAGAATAACAGTAAAGTTGCTTTAAAGCGAGCTAAACAATGAAGTGAAACTCAATTCTAAAGGTCCATAAAGCCAAATGGAGCAGCAGATTTGGTATACCTGATACATTAATATAGACACCCATTAAAGCCGCTTTTAAACAGGGAGAAATAATCGACTCTAAATAGGTTATTGGTTGTTTACATTATGTTAATCATAAGTAAACAAAAGTTAATATTTATACCGTAAATTATGTAAACAGTGCAGCTCAGAAACCTAAGAAGAACCTTATCGACTTTAAACATGCCATTTAGATGGACCACAAAGATCTGCACATGTTTTTAGTACAAAGGCTTTAGTGCTGTGACCTTTTTGTTTGGGATAGATGTGTTGGTGTTGATCAACTCATGCTGAGCTGTTGTTTGTTGGTTTACAATCCTTTTGATTCACGCAATGGGGAAGTAACCATCAGTCATTGCCCTTTAAAGAAGCAGGCGCCCTGGTTTAAAGAATGATTTGAACATATTGCAAATCTACGGTTTTAATAACAAGGGGCTCAGTGAGGAATCATTCTGGTGTTTCAGGGTGAGGAGCAGAGCTGCTGCTGCCCTTTTAAAAGAGAGCAGAGAAGGACTAATCCTGAAATAGCTGGGTGGAAGCAAACCTGACCGTGTTGACACAGGGATCAACAACCCTAAGCCCCTCCGAGATCCCCCCTTGTTAGAGTAAGGTGCATGACTAGACTTATGGAACAGCGTTTTAATGAAACAAATTAATGAAAAAATAAACCTGATATGTAGCACATAAAATAACAATGCTGGATTTACCCAGCACACAGTTTTTATAACATTCAACATGTATTCTGTAGGAGCCTGTGTATCATGGGTTGAATGAGCTAATCCTTTTCTCTTCGTAGTAGAATCCAAATATTGTGAGGAGCAGCTAAACATATATTGTGTTGTAGTTATTTATTACAGCATCCTAAAAAACAAAACTCTTGCAATTGTGAAGAGTTTATTCCAACAGCATTTTGTAACTTCAAACTAAGTAAAGCATGAACCCACTAGGGTCAATATATTCTTGGCAGCTTTGATTTAATTCTCGTTTCTACTCTCTTTAATAGCCACACCCACAATTCAGTTGGGAGCTCGTCTTTGTAAAGGTCTCACATACTGAGCACTCGGGCATGGTATCTACCTCGGAGAATTACTCTAATTATATTTAACGACAGTGGGTCAGCATTGAGATTCATACCCCTCACAAAATCCCATCATTCACCGGACTCTCCCTTGCTGTTAAATACAACTCGTTTGAAACACCAGCAGCATTTTAGCTTGCCTTCATTTCACGTGCTGGAATCGTGTCAAGGTCACAACGTGTCCTTGAGGATCCATTTTCTATATGGGGTAGGAGCGTGGGCCTAATGCTGCTGTTTGAGTAACGTTATGTAATGAGCTTCCTCTGCTCCCCGTGGACATAATGTCATTACTGAAATACATTACCTGGATCCCCCCCCTCCCTCCCCCTCCCCCACCTCTCTCCTCTCCCCTCAGCCGTGTGCTTCCCAGAAAAGCCCATTAGAAATTGATTACTGGACACTTTTCTATGAGGACACCACTGCTGACCACCTTGTGCTACTTCTTTAAATATTAAAGTGTACAGTGAAGGCAGGATCATTCCCATGACTGCATGGTCGAAGACAGGGGTGTCCACACTACGGCCCGGGGCCCAAATGCTGCCCGTGGACCATTTTGAATCGGCCCTCAGCAAATAAAAAATGTAGAATAGAATATGGCCCACAAATAAAACTTGTGTTTGTCTTATGTTGTACTTCTTAAATATATATGTAAAAATATATTACACACTAGTATTCATGTGTTAATAAGAACACTTTTCACATAAATTCAGTCAATTCAAGTTGGAATTGATAAGAAAAAAGCCCAATGACTTATTTACATAACAAGCTTGAAATCTACCCTTCCTATTTCTCCTTATTATAATCAATCTGAGGCTTCTTTTTTAAGGGATGAGCTGTCAACACTCACAAGCCTCATTGACCTACATTTGATTGATTTTGCTAACTTAGAACTGAACTTATGAGGCAATATACCTCACCTCTAGTGAGTGCAGTGGCGGCGCCAGGGTATGGCTGGGGTAGGCTACAGCCATACCAAGAAATGGCTTAGCCCCACCTTAGCCCCACCATGAAAAATTGTGTTAAAGTAAGCTAATTCAATTAAGTAATAAGCAAAATGCTAAATGTTGAGAACACGGCTTGCAAAAATATACGGGTCGTGTCCACAACACACCAACTGATCCTGCTGTTACAACAAGTGCACGTTACTGATGCAATATGGTTGAGACCATTCGGGCTTATGCTATAAGAGGGGTGCAAGGAATAGTCTAAGTAGTGGGGGAGTTTTATACACTAAAGGTGTGTAAATTCTCTGGCGTTATAATATCAGCGCGGCCACGGTCAGATCAAAATGCTTCAGAATGGAATTTGAATAGAGTCAGACCTACAGCCTATCAGAGCAACGAAACGTTGGGTCTGCGTCATGCATTACTGAAGAGATCTATCGGAACCGCCATTCAGTATCCCTATTGGATCTTCAACGTGTATTATCATACGTCACGTTCACAGTGATCCCTTTTTTTTACTATAACACAAATGTGCCATTTTATTTCATACAGTTCCATTTAGATTGAGACTGAAATAATCTAAACCTCACGCGTGGCGTTTCACTGTCAAGGGGGGCGATATAGCGTGTATGTAATTACATTGCAAATACTGACTTGAGCCCCACCACTGTATGGGTTAGCCCTACCATAGATTATCCAACAAAAATACTCTGGCGCCGCCACTGAGTGAGTGGCCCAGCCCCTTCGTATATTTTTCTGTATGTGGCCCTCGGTGAAAAAAGTTTGGACACCCCACACTGTAATACCTGGTTGCAGTGTTGTAAATACATTTAATCTAGTACAAATGTGAGGTACTTTTAATTTTGTGTTTCCATTGTATGATAATTCATAATTCTAATCCTCTACAATTTTGAAGAAAGTATTGCGCTTTTTACTTCATAGGTTACTAGCTACTTACAGATTAATTTTATTGATGAAAAAATATAAAGCAACTAATGCATTATCACATATAATTGTAGATTATTTTACAAAAATAAATTGAATTCAATAAAGTTACTGTAGCTCCACCTTTACCAGCTGCAACATTAAAATAATGTTCACTATAATGGATCAATAATTATATTATGTAACAGAATACGTATACATTATAACAACATTTGCCATTCTGCATAATGAGAACTTTTAGTTTTGGTATTTTGATATATCTTTGGGGCGGTGTAGGGGCATGGGGAACCGAAGGGTCTCCAGTTCGAGGCCAAATCGGACCAAAAGTACAGAGTTGGACTGGTATTCAGAGTGGTGCCAGTTCACCTCCTGGGCACTGCTGAGGTGTCCTTGAGCAAGGCACCAACCCCCAAACTGCTCCCCAGCACCAGAACAGCACCCTTTGTATTGGTCCTGTTGTGCATGTGTGTGTACTGTATCTGGGCCTATGTGTGTAATTGCTAAATAAGTCAAAAACAGAATTCCTCCTGTGGGATCTTCAGCTTGTACATAGTTCTTATATAATATTAAAGTATTGATGCTAATACTTTTGTATTTTACTCATACATAAAAAACAGAATGTAGTTTTACTTACAATATTGTGGTATTTGTACTTTTACCTTTTTAAATGATCTGATTACCTTTTTCTAAGGTATGAAAATAGCTTGAGTATGCAGCAACCACAGTAATTACCTCATTATGTCATGTAGTTCACAATTACTGACCTATAAAAATGTAGCTCTTGCAAAGATCGGCCTGCTGGTTTACTCCACTACTTAACCACTCTTACTCACAGCATTGAGAGCCTGGAGGAAAGGTGACTCGTGGAGGAAAGCTGTGATGCTGTAGGGGGTGATTACCTGCCACAGGGCTTCCTCAGGCTGGGGTGGTAATATGTTAGCAGCCCTGGCGCCATGACATTAACAGGGCAGCCACCGCTGTAGTCCTCCTTAGCCCAGTCCTGTACAGCAGAAAAGTTCAATGACGTTAACATTGGACCATTTTTACATCACATGTCACTTGTTAGACGCTTTTATCCAAAGCGACTTACATACTCAATACTGTGGGCAATCCCCACAGGAGCAATTTGGGGTGTAGTGTCTCAGGGACACAACGGCATGCTGACTGCAGTGCGGTTTGAACCTGTGACCCCCTGACCCGAACACCAACGCACAACCCACTGCACCACACGCCTCCCCATTTCACAACACGGCACAAAGGCATGGCTTGTTGAAACACACTCTTCAAATCTAGTTTGTTATTATAAGATAGCACAGCTCATGAAAACACACCATATTCCAGAGCCTCTGTTAGACACGACTGACATCTGTCCCCCTCCCAACGCCTTTTGATTCGTTATCTTTAGTAAGATGCCAGTACAATTATATAGTGTGTAAAATAGCCATTATTGTATTTCATCAATACTTCTGATTTATCATTTTGGACATTTCAGAGGTTGTTAATTCTCACTATCAAACCAATACATCAACGGACAGAAAGAAATCTGGTAAATGTATCTTTAGCTGTGGACAACAAACATCCCCGTGTCTCTGCACATTATCCCATACATGTATTTGTCCAAGTTGATTCTAAAACTGTAGAACATAGAGATACACACGAGTGGAATGAAGCCTTTTATCTGCCGGACAAGTTGTTAGGGGAATATATGCTAAACCCAGAGCAGCGGCTTGTCACTGCAATGACAAAAGTGGGTACACCTTAAAGGTCAGACAATGGTAAAGTCACTCTGTGGACCTTAACATGGTTATGAAACTGTAATGATGATGCCTCTGTATGACCTACATAAGGAATGTAGACATCAGTGAGGAAAGTGGCTATTTCTGAATTTGCTTATTTGGTTGAATACGCCAAAAACTCCTTCGGCTCAGATTCCAACCTGCTGCTTGGATTCGACCCTAATTCATTATTACTGTACTAGTTGGAGAAATCAATTGGCAGCTTCTTTATGTAAGGCAAGGCAAGTTTATTTATACAGCACCTTTCAACATAAGGCAATTCAAAGTGCAAGACATTAACAGCATTAAGAAACATATTATAAAATGGCATTTAAAAACACTACTTTAAAAGCAAAACTATTCCTCTTTTTTATAAATGCACATTAGTTAAGTCGACCTTGTCAGCCAATATAATGTATGCTAAAGTAATGTCGGAGAACATTGCATGCCCCAGAGTACCAAATCAAATGCATCCAGTCTAATTTTACAGTCTCACACGGTTTAGTTGGCAGCACAACACACACCGGCTGCGAATATAACGTTTACAGCAACTGCAGTACACCCGATGTTGCTCTGAGAAACCCAGAGCTCCTCGTATGGAAATAACTACAGCATGATACACAACATGAATTAAAATGATGTTTGTGACTTCTCAGATATGTACTTTATTATAAATAGTTGAAACTGTACAAACATAATTAGTATGAAATATTAAAACACTCACTTTGAATAACGTTAAATCAGGCCACTTGTGTCCCTCAACACTATACTGTCAATTCTACAGGGGCTTTTTTTTCTCTTCGCAAAGCTCTGAGTGGTTCTTATTGTATTCTTCATATGAAAGTTCCTGTTGAATCTCTACTAAGTGGAATCGTGATGTCTCCCTTAACATCCATGCCTATAATTTCCTCAGGGCAATTTGCCTTTCAGCGATGAAGTGTCCGGGGACTGAAATCATATGTCTGTATGACTAGTGTGCTGTTTCACAATCTACCAATGTGTGCTCGGCATCGTTTAATGGGTCAAAGTAGCACTTCTGTATTCAGTGTGTGTGTGGCGCATCATGAATATATATGTTATTTTCACACAAGTTCTGCTTCTCTATCGCAGATTTGCCACGCCAACTTTCTAGTCTTTTGGTATTCTATTTGTTTTATTATTTGGCATAAACGGTTTAATGAGCCTCCACTTTTGAGGGGTTGCTGTGCTACTAGAAGGAAAGTAGATCTATTGTTTGTTTCCCACACTGTGCTCTATGGCTTTGCTTTCACAACCGTCGTAGGACACAAATTGCCTTCTGTTTTCTCCCTGAGCAATTCCCAAATATACGATTTTTAAACCCATGCTACCTTACTATCAAAACTATTTAGTATGGCGACTTTTATAATCTGGTGTACCCAGTTGTGGTAATAACCATTTTTGACATTTCAATGGAGCCTTTTTTCGTGGATCTTGTAGATGAAGGTGGATTAAAGCTTGCATTGCGGCATTTGACTCGTCTCTTGCGTTTCTGGGTCCAAAGTGACCGAATGACTTTTGTTTTAATCATAAATATTGTGTTTTTCATCCAATTGTCTCAATACCTTATGTTATCCCCCACACTAGGCCTCCAAACATATACACTTGATGATCACCACTCGCATTGCATTTTGAGTGATTTATTCAACAGTGAAACACCCATGATGTTTTCGGTCAGAATTGATGGAAAACATCTACACACACACACACACACACACACACACACACACACACACACACACACACACACACACACGTTCTGTTATGGGTATATTTCTCTTTCAATAAATGTTCATTGAGGAAAACAGTATCAGTGTCTTATTTTATATTCATCACAGTGAGTGCTGAACTTGATGGACCTAACGCAAGGGAAGGGTTAAAAATGAGAAGCAATAGTTTTGTGATTAACTCAGGTCTTTGCTAGGGGTGCTACCAATATCTCGGTATCAAGACTATGCCAACATTTGGTGATGGTACTTTACGTTATAGTACATTATAATGCATTAAATCTCCATCTGGTAATAATTAGTACTTGGCAAAGATAAATAACGTTGAATGTAAAGTGAATTATTTTAAGTGTTGGATGAGAAAATTGAATAAATACAGTTGTTTGAAGGGTTAATTTTATACTGCAATATAATATGGATATTATAAAGGAATTATGACCCTATGAATTATTCAACTTCCTAATGCTGGCTCTCAGTAGCTTTCAATACATAATTAAAGTTGGGTTTATTTTTGTTTTTGGTTCGCTACGTATACATACACACATACATACATACACTTAAGGTCTATAAATACTCGGACAGGTTTTCAATCTTTTGCTACACAAAATAGCTTTCCCATTTTAAGAATGCAGCAAGTCGTGAATTACAATTCTGCCTGAAACTTAGATAGAATTATACTTTTTTTATGTTGGACATCTCTCACTGAACTACTTCCTTTCTCTTTATAGTGGAAGAAAAATGTGGCTTCTGTATTCGACAAGACTGGAAAGCACCTAATATATTGCAAAATGAATGTTGCTTGTAAAACTTAGTTCTTGGCGGGACACTTAAAGAAATACAGTTGTTTTGGAGGATTTTTTTTCACAACAATATAAAATGAAGGATTCATTTTTACAACAATATAACATGGATATGAGGGAGGGAATTATGACCATATGAATGATTTAACTGCCTAACACTGGCTCTAAGCTGCTTCTAATACAGAATAAAAAAAGTATATTTTCTCATTTACTTTTTTTTTTCTTCCCAACTTATTTGCCAAGTAGGCTATAGATAAAACGACACTATTGAGCTATAAATACTCAAACAAACAAAATAGCCAAAATGTCCCAGCCGTCTGGAATGCAGGAAAGAAATGACAATTACGTCATCTGTCACTTACTTTCTCTTCGTAGTGGATGAAAGACCTGGCCTCAGGTCCCAGGTATTTGACCAGGCTGGAAAGCACGGCTTCTCTCCTCTCGCCACGCTGCAAACAGAAGGACATGCACGTGCATTTACACTCATCACTGTAACAGCAGGCTGTGAAAAATATGAATGCATATTTAAGAAAGTAATCCAGCTGGACAAAGCAAGCAGCAGTCCATTTGAATAACTCAGGCACTGTCAGCACATGCTCCTGGTCGGATTAGTTCACATTGTGAGTTATGTACACAGCAGCTGAGAGTCCTGAGGATCAAAGGGACGGATCACCATGAAACATGCTGACAGATGTTGCAAAACTGTCTCGCATTCCTCATCTGCATGTCACTTTACCTTTGCTCTCAGCATACCCTTGAACAATAATTCATAGCTCAAACTCTCATAATGCACTCTCTGCAGAAGAACAGACAGTGAAATCAAGCATGGAGCCAAGTTGCTTCCAATTAGAAATGTATAAATAAAGAACTAAATGTTGTTTTGCTTCAGCACTGTTTTGCCATCTGCTTACCCTTAGAAATTACTTTTGAGAAGAGGCTCTTTAATAAGTGGCTGCACCTGTGCAAATCAAAACGTCAAACCTAACCATAAGACACCTATGAAAGCCAAATGAGGGAAACAAATCATAATTACAATGAAATACAGCTAGATCTTAACTATAAAGCTAAATCCTTGTATAACTGACACATTGATGTCCATTTGGCTCACACAAATGGACACTATAAACCTTTATTTAGCAGTGACGCAACAAGCAGAGGTTAATTATTTAGCACTCTGTGCAGTGTGGAACAGCAGGGCGATGACTACCCTTGAGCTATGTGGCATGTCTAATGACTGAAAGACCAAAACAACAGCAGCCGAGATATCTTTCCGGGTAGGGGAAAGTACTGAAGCCAAGTTAAAATGTCAACACTGAAAGAAAGGAAGGAGCATGTGAAGATTTGGGCGAAAAGTGCAAAAAGTGTGTTTTGTTTACTGAATTAGAAGCAGATTATGTGAAATGTGACCTTTATGAGTTGCATCAATATGTTTGCGTTGTATATATTATTTACCCATCTAATGTTCTCCTCAGTCTAGAATAGATGCTCTGCTGTTTTTGCATAACATTTTCATTTTTTTTTTACATAATTTTAGAAAATGCACATTATGTTTCCTTTTTTCCACACAACAGGTTAACCAGGCTTAACCCTTAACATGCATGAACAAGGATTTAAGCTATATTTGATGGTAGAGATCGAGATGCAAAAATAAGTAGATCTTTGTGTTCAAATATAAATGTAGAGTTCATTTAAATGTGAACACATAGATGTACCATACAATGTATGTGTAATAAATCTACCAGACATTAGATAGTTACGTTTTGAAAACCATAATTTTTCACCAAGGATTAAGGAAAACATGCATTTGAATTTTTTTATTTACAGAAGGCCCAATTACACAATGTCATTGGAGATTGATGATTAGCATTAATATATGATAACATTAAAAGCTACAGGGGATCGATTTCCTTTCATTCTAAAGTTGGACGAGCACTAAATCTGAGACTTTTCTTGGCTTGTCAATGTTTTTATATTTGAATGCAGCTTCTACAATTAGCCTGACTTGTGAAATTACAACAGTTTAGTTTGACGATTGAGCATCACAATCGAGTCCCATTGATTCAGAATTACTTTAGTAGTCCCACAGTGGGGACATTTACAACGTTACAGCAAAAGTGGCACAGTAGGTAAAAGAAGGCTTCGTAATAATAATTTTTAAAAAGCAGACATTAGTAATAAGACAAATAAGTACACAACCATGGCTAAGAGAGATTTGTAGTAGCAATTCAACTTAGTGATAAGCAATTACGCTCTCCTTCCTCTCAGTGGAAGGCCTGAAGCAACATTACTTTTCTTTCACTTCCCTTTTTTCTGAGTAAAAGAAAACCCAATTATGGATCCTTTTTGTTGTTTAACGTGAAATACACTACACAGCAGCTTTAGATATGAAGAAACGATATTCTTCCCCTTGGAGGCGATCCTTAGTTTTCTCCTGAAAGTGAGCAGCGTCTTCATCGTGTGTGACATAACCCATAATCCTAGCCTTCCTGCCTTTAATTTTGTGCGACCAGTTTCTATCTTTTATCGACTTAAATATAAGAACACCAATAATCGAAAAAAACCTATTATTCCTAATTTCTGTGGGATGGATTAACATGAGATTTATAATGAATCACAATGGGAATTCAAACCAATGGCACAGCTGTGATTAGAAATGTTGTTTACATTATAGATAAATACTAATGAGAGTATACTAATGAGTGTATCTGCTTGCCACATTGATAAGACATTACCTCCTTGGAGCTCCATTGTGAAGCCTGCTGGCCGGCAATGAAGCCCACCAAGGCAGCATTACCGCTGGGGCTGGTGGCGTCAAAAGTGACACAGAATGGGCACTCGGTGGAGGATCCTGCCACTATTTCCCCTGAGAAGCCTTTCTCCCTCCAAAAAGCCTGTAAAGAAAAAGCGGAAGTTCACACCATCAACCTTTATCAACAATAGCAGCAGCACATAACCCAATCCGAAAAAATACTTGCACATAAGCCATGTGCCATGTCTTTCAGTGCTGACTGGAGTGATTGAACAGCTGTATAGAAAGCTAAATGGAGCCACTCAAGTACAACATTCAACAGCTTTCACAACAGGACCCATTACCTATACCTGCAAAACACATTTCACTCAATTGATATGCTCGCTATGACATGGGCAAAGCCGCCTGAATACTGTAGGCCTACATTGTACAGTATTCAAAAGACTCTGTCTTGACATTGACCTTTATTATACATACAAATGTGAGTGCAAAGCTATCTGCCAGCTAACCAATCAGAGCAGACTGGGCTCTGGTTTCAGACAGTGTGAAAAGAGGTGCTGCAGACAAGAAAATATGAGAAAAATAAAGACCTTTTTGAATATCAAAGCATGAAAACATACAATTATGAGCCTAAAAATAGCTTTGTCAATTACACAATTCACTTTTCGGTGTTACATTTTATTACCCGGCTCAGTTGTAGATGGGTCCATTCACCATTATAACTGAATATAAACCCCCAATGCTTGTACCTAAACAGTGAGTGTGAAGGAGCATCCTACAAACTGAACTCTGTGCAGTCTATTGGCCCTATCATTGATATGCAGTCAGTTCATATGCAACAGAGGCAGTACTGAACGCTGTGCACCGTGTTGAAGAAAAAAGAAACAAAGTCACAGCATCAGATTGTTCTGTGTGAGGCAAGGATGCCATTTACAAAATAAACTGTGTACTACTCATCTAAGCTACCGTATACAAAACAGAAAGTATAAAAACAGAAGTATGTATATTCTCGTATGAGTTGTTTATGAAAGGCAACAATCATGTATACTAAGTGTTTTGTATTTTCTTGGCATAGTTTATAAGAATACATTTAATGTGGGCAGAATTTCAGATGTCATTCTTAAATGTTGAGACAATACTGTACTTCCTAGGTTATATAATATATAACACATGTCTCAATCTTTATTTAGTATTTAGCTCTCTTGCACGCTGTTAGTAACCTGCTGGCAACCTTTTTGCCTACCGTAACATGTCACTGTAAAGAACGTTAAACTAAGGCAGGTAGACTTCCACATTTCTTATTCATACATGCATTCTTTTCGTGCTTGGCTGTTACAATACAAAGAGAATTACAATGACAACCTTTGTTTCACTCCTCCTAACCTGTGTGTTTCTTTTGAGTTCATTGTGAGTATGAAACTTCTGATTGTTACATTGTTTTTATTTTAAAGGGGCCCTATTACATATTCTCGTCCTCCACTGTGACATGTTTATTTTTCTCATACTGCCTGTGCTGCAGAGCCTCTTTTCACCTTCTGTCGGAAATGAGATCCCAGTCTGCTCTGATTGGTTAGCTGGCCAGCCCTGTTGCGATTGGTCAACCGCTTACAGATGTCCCGCCCCTTTTAAAATCTACTGACTCTTCATTCATCTTGTTTACTCATTAGTTAGAAGACGAGGCTGAAAACAAATGTGAATTTCAGTTGCACTATGCTTGCACTTTCCAAAGTAGGGCTTTTAAAATAATGAAGGCACAACATTTTTGCAATATCATTGTATTCCATAATGAAAAAAACTGGCAAACACACTCTACATCAAAACTAACACTGCATCCTTTTTATTTCATTCAAGCTATTTCTTTAAAGCCACACCAATCCACTCTCTGTACAGCACATCAGTCCTAAGAGCTCAGAGAGGATAATTTGAGTAATCAACAAGCTTGAAATATGAGCCACATTTCCAGCCTTCTATACACCTCAAGAAGGAGGGGGAGAGGCACTTTCTTGCAGAACAGGTGCACATCATTCTGGACTTCTTGCTGTGTTTTCCCGCCTTTCTGTGAGTGTTAACAATAGGTGTATACCCCGCCCTGATTCGGTCTACCTGCATCCTGCTGCCCTTGTGTTTTGTACCCAACCCTTTTCAGCTGTGACTTGTCAATGTGAGTAGTCCTGTGGGTCTTGTTTAGTTTTGCTACTTTGCCTTTGAGATGTACTACCTTCATATTTGACCACCATTGGCTTTACTAAAAACGAACCCTATTATGCTTTTTGGAGTTGTTTCATTCCTGTGGTGTGTTAAATAGCCTTGTTGCTCATGCAAATGATCTGCAAAGTGCAAAGGCTAAATTCCAAAAGTTCACATCACATAGTGGCATCACTGTAAAACACTAGCGCTCCGACACATTGTACATGATTTGCTAAGGAGCAGACTGGGCTCTGGTTTCAGACAGAGGGTGACAAGAGGTGCTGCAGTATGAGGAGAATAACAGTAGAGGCTCTTTTAATTAAAGCTCACTTAAGTAATATATACCTGCCTCCCTTTTTGTGTCTTAGTTTTGAGTCCTACTGCCTTCCTCACCCGTTACAGTGTTGGATAGTAGTCTCTTCTGTCCGAACGACCTCCCTCAGCTGTATTTGCAGCATGTTGTTGAAGAAGGCATGGACAATACACCTGCTGCCATCTTTAGCCTAACCTAATGGCTTTGCAGTCACACCATGCACACACAGGCTGCTTCAGGATATTCAATTTGCTGATGTTGGGTCTTTTACATCCGCAAGCTCCATATGATTCTGAGATACAGCTGCTGTAGGCGTCAGCCCTGACAAATTACCGAACATTGGGGAGCGTTGGCAGAGGTAAATTAAGTGACAGATGTGATGCCCACCCTGAGGCCGCCTTCAAGGACTTGCATCCTGTGAGGGACAAGCTGTGTGCTTCTGGGATTGGCCTCCACCGTGGAGAAGATAATCCAAGGCAGGAATGCAGACGCGACTTTTTAGGCTGAAAATGTAAATTCCTTGGGATTGCACAAGCGATGTGGCTAGCGTTCTGCTCACTCAGCTCACTGTTCACTTGTATTATATCTCCTTCTAGAGAGGTGCCTGCCGCCATCTGCTATCAAAGTGTTTCAGGGATTTCCCGTGGTCATGGGTTTTTAGCGAGAGGTTGGTTTTTAGCCGCTCTCCTCTTACAGGGAGTGAGAGAGCCATGTCCTGCGCTCACTCTTCCTTTTGTGGGCATTGCTGTTGGTTCATGATATCCTTTCAACAGAAGCTTTGTTTATGCATTATGCATATACCTCTCAAGCTGTTTCCAATCTAAACAAAGAGGCTGCTAGCTTTAATCTCAGCTAAAAGGATGAGCCAATTGCATGCCATTTCAACTATAGTAGGGACTAAGTGATATAACGCTCGGAGCTTCATTTCAAAGAGTTTATTTTCTACATGATGTCATAGTCTTAATTAAAGAAGAGGCCATTCAAATCTGGATTCATCTCATTGAAGGACATTTGAGACACCTGCAACCCCAACATATTGTGATGAACAAACATAGAAATAGGAGATAGTTATGCCCCTCACGGAAATGTTATTTCAAATGAAAGTTTTGTTAGTGTTTGGTGGAGAGCAAATAAGAGCCTGGGAGATTCTAAAAATTTTAAACCTTTTATCACTGGATGATGGTTTGTCTGGTTCAAATTCTGACTTTAAGTGGGGGATCAATCTTAGACATTTGAATTTTTTTCTTATAGCCTTTACAAATAACAAAACGGATAAGGTGCTAATTAATAACCAAAATGCTCAGAACATAAATGTATAAACAGACACATCACGTCATCCCATTTTGCTTTCTCATTATCGCCACAAGTTATATAAATAATTTGTTTCCTGTAGAAACTGAGTCTCCACACAAAGGTATTTGGCCTGTTCTTCCATGTGAGACCTGCTTCCAGTCAATACAATTCACCTTTTTTTCAGATCCTGAAAGTACACCCTAAAGCCCCTGTCACACTGTCCCGAAATTGACTCCCGATGGCCTCACGAAGGGCAAAATGGACACACGAAGTCAACACGAAAATGAACCTTCGCAAGGTCCTTCGGCAACATCTTTGGCATGCCAAAGATTTTGCCACCGCTCCCGAAGTTGCTGCCGAAGCCTGAGAAATTCCACCGGCGGTCATGCGATGGCTTAAGATGCCCTCACGAATGCCTCACGAAGGGCAAAATGGACACACCAAGTCAACACGAAAATGAACATTCGCAAGGTCCTTCGGCAATGCTTTGCCATGCCAAAGATGTTGCCACCGCTCCCAAAGTTGCTGCCGGAGCCTGAGAAACTCCACCGCTGGTCATACGAATCGTATTTGGGTCTGTATAAGTACATCTATAACGATCAATTAACCTGGTTTGTGTAGACATTTGTGGTGTTATTCTGCTTTCGATTGTCTATCAGTTGTTTTTTTTTCATAAAACTTGGCTTTTCCTCGTCGATACATTTCTTTATCGTGAAGTCTTGACACTCACGTGTCGTACTAGAGATACTCTTCCGGATGTTGACGTGAATTTCTACATATCAAAAATAAGTATCTCTCATACGTGTAAGTTCACAAAATTTGTGTCGCTATGTATTTTGTATTTACGTAACAAGTTGTTTTTCGTAGAAATTATCTTGAGTCTCCTTTTGTCGTTCCTCGAAATATTCTCAGTATGTAGCGACTATGAATTGTTAGGTCCTACACTTTCTTAGGAAAGGTAGCACTCTATAGGGTCGGTTTAGTGTTTCGTTAATATACTATATATTGGCTTATTTCACATATTATTAATATTCTTACACTATCTTTAAAATCGGAGTCGTTACGAAAAATCACGCAACATCCGTAGAGTAAACTACCCGTTTTTGAAAAAATCGATGTACCGTAGAATTCCTACTCTTTTTTTCCGTCCGGGTTAGGGAGAAGTTGAGTGTGTCAAGCTGGTATTTGTAACTGCCTTCCCGACTAAAACTATGTAAACTATAATTGTTACCTAGTTCAGGGATGGTTGTTTTCCATATGAGTGTATGTGATAGACGGGAAGTCGCTATTTAACATTCATAGTCATAAGACCCATTTTCCTCCGCGAACCAAAGCTTCGATGAACTTTTCCCAATAATCTCGTCTTTGTCTAGTGAGACTAGTCCGCCTCTGTACAGTATTGATCCGGTTCAGGAATTTCGGGTACGCAGTCGTCGACAGCGTCTTTACTGTGCGCTACCTGTGTGCTTAATTTTTATACCTTTACAGAGTTAAGCCGAGACTAGCATTCGCGATAGTAGTGCCCGGTAAGCATTCTCCCTTACGAATTCGGTAACGTACT
>NW_011336223.1:335245-341676 GCF_000735185.1 Notothenia coriiceps
TAACTGTGGAGAAAACCTGGTAATCTCCGGTTATCTTAGTTTCCCTTCTAAAGGATTTTAGGTAGATTTGTAATAGTGTAACCACTACGTACCGTCGTGCGGGTTTGGCCTTCGACCCAAACGGCCGCCCCCGATACCCCGAATTGTCCAATTTACCGTAAATTTTTTTTGAGTAAATTTTTCGGTTTCTATTATTTTGTACTTATTGTTTCCATGTACTTAACCTTCAATGTCACGTCACACACTCTGTGTAGACTTTCAAAATTCCAGAACTGAACCAGCAACGATTGAGAAAAATCGTCTTTTATCAAAAAACATACTGGAGTGAAAGAAAAGATGAAGGAAACAATTGAAATAGGAAATCAATAACAATTCCACAAAGTACGATTTGCTTTGGGGTGAAAATTTTTTTACAATTAGACGTTTGGGTTATAAGTCCTTTTAAGTTGCCTTAGGACCGGGTATAAACACATCGTATTATGTTAATTGAACGAGGGTTCTGTAAGTACATCAAACGATCAAAACCTGGGGTAGACATTGGGGTTATCTGGCGATTGCACAGGTGGCATAAAACTTGCGGTTCCTCGGAATTTTTAGTTGGAACTTGGACACTTCACCGTGGACAGAAGAATACCCCGCAGTGTTGACGAGAACACAACAAAAAAATAAGACTCTCAACCGGTGAAGTTTTCACAAAATGGCGAAGATTATACGTACAGTGTTTTCTCGAGAAATTACTGAGTCTCCCTTTTGTGTTCCTTCAATTACAGGAGAGGACTATGAAGAGGACCTTCACTCTAGGAAAGGTAGCAACTCTATAGGGTCGGTAGTGGAAAACTAAAGCACACAATAAAATTCTAACCTAAACCGAGGGGGGCCAGAGATATCCACCCAAAGAGTAAATCCACCCAAATGACCCCAGAAGTGGGTCAAATGTCACTTGTTTTGCATCAATCACTTGTTTTGCATCAATCTTGATACAGGGTACTTATTATTATTACTTATTATGTGTTATAGTTTGGATTCCTAAAGCTTTTAGTCTTCGATCCCATCATTCAAGGGTGGTTTTCACTATAAGTAATGTTTTCTTTTTTTGGACGGACACTATAATTTACATTTCTTTACTATGTTCAATCTGCATTTACTTTAAAAATAAAAACATCTATATTGGTTCTGACTTTTCTACATCCAACTCACAGGTGAATCATTGCTTTGAGAAAAAAGATGATTAATTTACCCCTTTTTAGAAGTGAAGATATACCGGTAGTCATTTGTTCTGGGAATGTCATTTTCGAGCCTGAGGCCTGAAAAACAGGCTTGGGGCTTAACAGGTTAATAATATGTTTCTTAATGCTCTTGTGTTGAAAGGTGCTGCATAAACACACTTGCCTTGCCTTACCGTCATCTCGTTATGTTGAATATGTACGAAAGGAATTAAATTAATGACACTCGTATTTCATTTAGATAAGGCAAGCTGCAAGGTCTTGGTATTATGGATGCTACCTCAATGTCATGTCTAACACAATGTATTGAATCCATGCTTTTGTTGTCAAATGGCCTCTATAGCTATTCTATAGCTGTGTCAAATAGTTAACTTTTGGCAATTTGTGTTGAACTGATACGTTTTGATAAATATTAGTGCTACGTATCATATACTGTACATGTCAGACTTTTGGATAATAACATGGGTAATCCTTCATATTGGGGAAGTCTGCGATCAGATTAGAGGTGAACAGTGAAGTGTATTCTGGCACTTTATGGTAAACAGGCTTGTAAAGTGTGTTATTCTGATTAATAATCACACCCTTAATTTTCACCTTGCTATTTTAATAGGAAATAACTGCATGTTCCAAACACAAGAGCCACGCTTCTGGCAGATAAAAAACATGTCATATTTATAACTGCAGTTAAGGCAGCTCTCCAATAATGACTGAAATAAACAATATTCTAGATCAGTGGCGAATGTGTTTGTTTGTTTAGAATCCATAATATGTCTTGGCAAGAAACCAAGGCAGAGATCTAAGCGTTAATTACTTTGTGTTAATTACATTAGACACATTGATTCCAATAACAAGTTAAACACACATTTTGTTTATTAATTTTGTGGTTGTAAAGTACAGAATGGGAAAAAAATAATGCAAGAAGCTCTTTGTAGATCTGTAAATAGTGTGTGCCAAATGAGATGAGAGCTGTCTCCATAGGCTTTATATTTTATTAACCAGGTGGAAAAAAATCCATATTTTATAACAATTTTCACTTACTTCTGCTGTTGGGAGGCATTTTTCAATTCCACACAAAAGATAATGTTGATATTGATAGACTTTCAAGTGTTTTTTAAGGTCCTGATTAGCTGAAACATATGACTTAAGAGTTTATGTGGGGGTTATTGAAATTCAGGGGCCTATTTAGCTAAATCTGCACAATGAGGTAATTTCGATTATTATTAACATCCAATAGTTTCAACCCATGCATAAGCCTTGCAGGAATCACACTTATCTGCAATTTGCAAGCAGAAATCAATTGTGAAACGTGACACACCCAGCACTCGCTTGTAAGTACTGCTTGCAAATTGCTTTGGTGAAATGGGCCCCTATTAGCCGTTGTGAAATGTTACAATTGACAAGCATATTGTTATTATTATAAAAATTGTATTGACTGATTCCAGTGCACTCTATCCCCTCACAAATGCTGTTTTCTATGTAAACATATTTAACAGTCCATGTGTCAGTGTGACTAATTTAATAATCCACCATAACAATCGAAATCGATGTTACTCTTTATGGATGTGAAGTATGAAACATGTTGTTCAGAGGAAAACCCTTTGGGGATGAAAGATATGTGAAAATAGGTAAAAAGCTGCAACAACTGTCAAGAGAAACAAAGTCGTTGTTTAAAAATGAATGTGTAATTTGCATCCTCATAACGTTATGCAAATGTAGGTTCACATTTAGATTCGTCTTCTGTTACTCACCGTCTGGTATGTTAATATGAATTTTATCATGTGGCCCACCGGCATGTTCTGGGTAAGGAATTCTCTCTGGCTGGGCAGGGCTGGCTGGTAGTGGATCTTTGCTGTAGGGAAAAACAAGAGTATACAATGAATCTCAAAAAGAAAAAGCCCCTTTCAGTCTCCTTTAATCCATTCTCACCTGGTTAACTGTACACTATAACATTCCAGACAAATCGATGCTTTATTTTTAGAGACCTAATAAAAGAGGGAAATTGAAATAAGTGAAGAACGATGGAACACTTGAGCTAATCCCTCTATTGATCAGGATTGTTTTATCCTGAAACATTGACTTGACATTGACTCCACTTCGAGCGATAGAATTACTAACAAAGAATTACTAACAAAGCACTTATATATTATACTAATAAAGGGCTGGCTTGTCTATAGCCACTTGAGTAGCACTTGAAATGTGTGGCTCTATGAAACCTGATGTACTTATATGATTCTGTTTTCTTCAAGGTTGTATCTTACTGGTCGAATGTACTTACTGTAAGTCGCTTTGGATAAAAGCGTCAGCTAAATGTAATTTAATGTAATGACGACATCCGGGACTAACGTCCAGTATTATTAAAGTGGCTATTGAAGCCGTTAAAATGTATTAAATAAAAAGTTATGGAGGAGATAAGGAGGAGAAAAGGCGTGTGGATGTAAGAGATGAATGTCAAATGTCAAAATCCTCTGTTTTACGCGTAATAGGACATTGAAGACTGAGGCGGCCGGTGTCAGTACCATATGTGTTCGGGGTCCGTCGCTTACCAATGACGTCACACATTGTGATTGGCTGTACGGTAATCGCACGCTGATTGGTGTCAGCGTGCGATTACCGTACAGCCAATCACAATGTGTGACGTCATTGGTAAGCGACGGACCCCGAACACATATGGTACTGACACCGGCCGCCTNAGCAAACGATCAAGGGATCCTTATGGTACATGTATCCATGTTACCAATGTCAAAGGCTCATTAAAGCATGGACCTAACATTTTGGAGAACTTTCGATTTTGTTCCTGTAGGTTTTCCACACTTTTTCAAATGAAAGCATGAAAAAAGCAATGAAACAGCCTTCAAAGAAACGTATTGTAAGTCAACAACAACAACATCGCTCAATTCCCTTTTTCCATTTCTTTATACTTTGGCCCAGTGAAACGACTGAATACCTGCTACTTTGTTATTTGACTTTGACTACCACCAACTGAGTAGAAGGACAGGAAAGGAGGAAGGAGTGAAATTGAGCGCATAACAAAAAAAAGTCCATCTCCATTGCCCACCCATCTGCCTGTTTGTCTGTCTTTCCTTCAAGGCCCATGTGTCCTTAGCTCTGCCAGGCACAATCTGCCACTGAAGCTCATAACTGCAGAGCTTCAGGGGGAGGCGCAGAGAAAAAAAGAGAATAGGAGGACAAAAAGAGCATCAGTGATAAAGAAAGTGTAATGTGTCAAAAGATAAAAACAGATTGACATCAGAAGCTGCCATAGAGCTCTGAACAAAAAAAATATGTCTGTATGAATGTTGATTTATGTTGTTAATGAGGAAGAGCTACAGGACTTCTGGAGTGCAAAGCATGCTGGGATATGCCTAAGATATATCCACAGCACAATACAGCCTCCATCTGTGGCCAGTGGTCCTTTTGATGCACATGTGCACAGGCACTCGAAGCGTAATCCCTCTGGAACAAATGAACTATTTTACCCCCAATGATATCAGTTATTGTCTCACTTCAACAGTTCATCATCTTTTTTTTTGAGTGTGTTGATGGTGGCATGTTTACATCTAGGCACCATTTTAGACGGTAAACAGGCTCCATTTTCATTACAAGCCCTCCTCAGTACAGCGGGCTGCTTTAATGAGAAGCAACCCTTCATGTTGTCAGCTATGTCTGTGAACATTAAACAAAAGGATTTCCAGCCAACCAGCTGCCTGTGTTTTAACCAAACCTCTGGCAGAAGGGTTTAGGGTTTGGACTGAGTGTTAGCGTAGCCAAACTCTCTGGTAAAACATGGATTAGAGAGCGGAAGGGGAATTTGATAATCCCCCCCCCCCACCCTTCTCATTTTCTCTTCCTCTTTCCCTGCCTCTCTCGGGTAATGAATGACAAATCTCAGAGGGCCGGGGATGCCATCAGAATAATATTAAGATAATGTCATGGTGCGGGCCTGGACAAAGTTAATTTGTTTTCTATTCAGATTTTATATACGCTCTAAAAGAGAAAGCAATTATAAAGAAAGTTGATAATGTGACAGGCATCCATTTAAATAGCTTTGTCATATTGGACAAAATGTAAAGGACACTCCACAGATTACCAAATGAAAAAGTAATTATATTACTTTACTATATTCTCATAAGTAATTAGTCAGCATTGTAGTTAATCTGCTGAATTTCAAACCAAAATTCAGCAGTAACTTCTGTCACTGAAATGTGCTTTTACTAATTGAATTGTTTCAGCCTAACTCTCATGATTCTGTGTCCTCGTGAAGTAAGAGCATATTTAAAGTGGACCTATCATGCTATATTTGAAAAATATATTGTAGGGCCATACCTATACAAAACATGTCTGTGAAGTTTTTGTTTCAAAATACCAAAGAGATCATGCATTGTAGCCATGCCTCAAACTGCTCAAACCCCTCTTTTGAAGCCCTGTTAGAGAAAGGATCTTGGGTCTTGGGACCTTAGCTTGAAAAAAATAAAAGGAGAGGAGGCGGAGCTAATGCCTGATTAGAATTCTGCCGGAGATAAAGTTAAATTTGGTTGTGATAAAACGCCATCCTGTTCTAAACCACATCAAGGATTATTTCTGAAACAGTATGGAGCTCAAATGATTTTTCTCTTGCGGGTTTATCACAAGGTGAGTTCCTTTTTTCATTTCCTGTTTTTTTAACACATGTGCTCTACAGTACAGGTTAGCTCTGAGTGTTTGCGAGGCTAGCTAATGTAAACAAAGATGTCCAAAACACGTCAGGCATTGTTTTTGATAGCAACTTGATGTGGGTCCGCTGCCAATTTGACATCAGTTCAGATGGAATATGTATCCGCTCGTTGTACACCCGTTTTTAAAATATTTGGGTACATTTACATTACATTGCATTTAGCTGACGCTTTTATCCAAAGCGATTTACAATAAGTACATTCGACCAGGAAGATACAACCTAGAAGAAAACAGAATCATATAAGTACATCAGGTTTCATAGAGCCAAACATTTCAAGTGCTACTCAACTGGCTTTAGATAAGCCAGTCCTTTATTAGTATATAAGTGCTTTGTTAGTAATTATATCGCTCGAATTGGAGTCGAGTACGGGTACGGAGGAAAAGAGAGAGGGGTTTATTTTCTGACGCTGCGTGAGTTCCCCGACGCACCGGGGACACATATACACACATGTATAAAAGACATCATAAAGTGCATTTTGCATGATAGGTCCCCTTTAA
>NW_011336223.1:341701-347874 GCF_000735185.1 Notothenia coriiceps
CCCCGCCTACCTTGTGACATCATTGATTCTTGAATCACAAAACTGCTCACCTCCGATTGTTAAACCTAAATTCCTTACCTTAAACGGTGCTACTTAAAACAAGCATTGATGCACTTGAATGACTTAGATTTGATAACAGGCTTTGAGCAAGTGGTGGTTGGAACCCTTGATAGAAAACTTGACTTGTTACAAGAATGACTGACACTAAAAAAGGAGCTAAGACCTACAACATATTTGACATTATACATTTTGGTAAAAACATCATTACATATGACTGAATGCCCACATACAGAAACACTGTCTGCTTCATTGCATGCAATACAAATAAGAACATACAGGATGTTTGAAATATACGATTCATTCTGGATTGGCTGCATGATCCTCAAAAAGATCATGCAGCATGAGGCATTATAATTGGATGTTTGCATAATCAAATTACAAATGGGAATCGTCCAGATGAACACTACACAACTGCCTGATATTGTTATTTATTCATGTGTAAAAGAGATGTCCTCCTGCATGTCTTGCTTGTTGATTATATTATACATTTGTAAGCGGCCACGTGGAAACATTTCAGGCATAATTATGTATATTTCTTTGCTCTTTGAATGCACCAATAAATCAAATACAGTGAAATCAAAAACCAGCCGTTCTGCCATCATGTACGCCTTGTGTCAAGATAATTAAAAGATGTTTGCATGCTAAGATACAGATGGAGTGGTCAGGACATTCTCATGCTCAAGAAATCATTTCTGAAATAAGATACACAAGTGCAGCAAAGCATAGCAAGCAGAGACTCAGAATATTCAATTTACTTGGCAGAAGATTACTCTCAAGTTTTGAAAGATGTTAATGCAAGAGGGAAAAGAAAAATAACTTTTGCTGCTTATCATTTTGTGATCTGTTCACATTAATGTAATTGAGAGGCACAAGTAATGTTTACTGTATAAAAACAAGGTCTAATAGTCTACAGGGAAACATACCAAAGCATTGTTTGAGCTGATGATTACCTCCTCGTTTTTCCTTCTCTTACATGCTGAGAGAAGGAAACATTATGTATGCAGAGGACTTACTGCAGAGGAAGTGAGCAGTATGCAGGGTTTAGAGATAAAGAAACCATTCGGGACGGACGGGCAAAAAAAACAAATCTTTGATGAGGAAGACCAGATGCATTTATTTTTTTATTGTCCATGTTGCAAGTCTGTGGTCTAAGATTCCAACTTGGCTGAAGACACTCAATATTGAATTTACATTTACACCCTATGTTTTTTGGGCTTTTAGATGAAGACCGCACACAGTTAATAAATACAACTATTCTTCTGGCTAAAATACATATTTTTAAAAGTCAATCAAGTAGTAATCTTAATTTAAGGTGTTTGAAGAGTAGATACAATTTCCATGAAATGGGAAATAATTAGCTCTAACGAAGAGTGGGATTAAAGGAACAATAAATATGCTTGCCATGTTGTGTTTTTGGTGATATTTGATTGTCAACCTATTTTTGTTTGTGAAATGTTGAAGTGATCCGACTGACTGTATCTTTATTTCTTCTGAGACGGGAATGTCATCTCCTATATGTTATTGTCATGTTTGTGTCTTTAGCCTGTAGCCTACAAAAAAATAAATAAATAAATAAATAAATCTGCTCTGGTCCTTTGACTCAAAACGACTCACTAAAATCTGGAGATACCCACCAATACAGCCAATGTCATAGAACACACAATTAGGTCGTAACTGTCACATAACAAAATATTAAGTAGTAAACACAGACTATATTTCTTGAATTCTGTATACAAAATTATTTTGTTATCTATTATCTTTTGTAAAATCTTACATGAAATAGAAGCACATATATAAAGCAATCTGTAATACTGTAACTCTGCAGAGTGGGTTGTAGTTGAGTGAACTTATTAGCAATGAGCACCGTTCACTGAATTAATAATATTCCTCCAACTCCCACCCTTGACATTAACGGTCCATTAAGGCCCAATCCCAAACCACGCCCTACACCCTACCCCTACACACTCCCCCTCGGTGATGGAGTGAACTCCGTGGAGTGACACTCGCCGCTCAACGACGCTCCCGAGGGACTAAATACAGCGGCAAGCTTTGGGACAAACTCCCCTCTCTCCGGCAGAAACAGGAAATGCCTTAACTGTGTGTGTAACAACGGTTTCAAATCAGCATCTCTTAGACAAAAAATGTAAATTAATAACTCAGAGTTATTAATTTACATTTTTTGTCTAAGAGATGCTGATTTGAAACCGTTGTTACACACACAGTTAAGGCATTTCCTGTTTCTGCCGGAGAGAGGGGAGNACGGGATCGAAAGATACGTTTTTCTCTCCCCATGTTCCAATACATAATTTCCGAAATAAGGCCCATGGACGGAAGTAGATGGCGGGACTTCGCCTCTCTATGGATCCGGGGTTCCTTAAGGCCCGGTGAGCACCACCGGGCCGATGCGGCCGTCGATAGATGTCGGGCCGTCGAGTGAGCCTCCTTCGCATCCTACTCAGGTTGGGTGTCCAGCACCGTCGGTGACCTTTTCGCCGGGCCGACAACCATTCGGCAAAAAGGCTGTCTGGCAAATTAAAGTTACTCTGATGGCTGTCAGCTTAGCGGAACGAGTGCATGAGAAGCCGAAACGGAAGTGAGAAGGCACACACAGACGGCTATTCTATTTTTCATTTCCAGTACCGCACTAAACAGTGTTTTCGCCACTCAGCGCGATGCTCAGTGCATACGTGCTCTTGGGCCGTCGGCGAAGTCTGTTGCGGTGCTGTTCGCAGGTGCGATTATTTGGCCAAGACGCAGGAGACTGTGAGGCGACAGAACAATCGGTCCGTCGGGACGTGTTCTTTGGCGTTGTCAGGCCTTTAGTTGCGCTCAATTGTCTCCATGCTCCACCTATTAAAAACAAGCCAAGACAAAGAGTAATTTGCAGGGTTTTGACGTCCCAGTTTTTATTGTTGGGGTCCCTTTAGACAAAGCTTTTAAAAAAAAACACTTAACTCGACTTCGTCCGCCAATTCCTGGATGCCTATTCATCATTTATTGAGATGCCAATAATCGAGGGAAAGGACAAACGGCTTTGACATAAATTCCGAAGCGGAAGATCACGGCATGCTTATTAGGGCGCTAATTTTCTCTCTAAAGTGGATAAAACCACCTGAAAAGACCCCTGTATCGTGGCGAGTAATAGGATGTTTGATGCATGGTCATTCCTTCCCTATGAAGATATTTATTTTTAGCACAATGATAACCCACTAAAAGGAATTAAATCCCATTTCACCAAATGTAGAAATTCTCCTAAAACAGTCCTTTTTTCAGTAGACGTTGTGTTCAAACCCTGTAAGCGAAACGCAGGTGACATCTGTGTTGGTGTTTGTTGCCGTAATGATGTTATCCATGTCGACTTTCCATTGTTGCTTAGTCTGCTGTCAACAGAAACTGTAAAGCTGTGGAACTGATCTTAAGATCTAAGCACTGCCAACTACATCCTAACTACGGAGAGACATAACATACTCAGGGAGGCCTCCATCAGTCTCTGTGATGGTAACTTCTCGCTCTCCTGTGAAGCAAGTCGTTCCCGATGAGAAGACAAATGACATTTATTATCTGGTGCTGTACGGTGTGATATTACTCATGATAAGCTGGGATGTACCTTTCTTACACTACTTTGTTGATTTGGTCCCGTCGGATACACCCACTCAGCTCTTCAGCCAATATACCACGTTTCCTGGTCTCCTCCCTTTATATCATTCACAAGTCAACTGAGGTGGAAACAGAGGATGAGAGACCATGAGACGGGGGATGATATGGAAACAAATCAAAAGTGAATTGGAAAATAAAGAGTAAGAAAGGTGCTACAGACGGAGATGAGCTATATTAACGTGTGGCCTGGTGTGTTCAGTTTCAATCTCCTTGGTAACCGTTTCTCCTGGAAGCTCATGCAACGTCCATCTGGATTTTCCATTACCCAACAATCCCTGGGACCCCCACCAGCCGCATCTACGAGACATGATCGTTATTTCCTGACGCTGACAAGGACATTAACACATTTTAAGAGTGGAAATGTTGCACAACTTCACATTTACATCTACATAAACACATGAACAAATGCACAGCAATTGCAGTCCGTAGCGACGGCCACCGAGTCGACGGCCGTCTAGTCATCACCGAGGTCAGACTCCCCTTCTGCTTCTGTCTCCCTCGTTATTCCTCTCACACATACATCAGTTTCAAGACATCATCATGTTTATATATATATATGTATCAAACAACTTGGTTACACTTCATCTACAACTTGCTGCAGTACAAATAACACTAGAATGCGTATGCTAGCCATAGATACCTCACGACGTTCTATCTATCTCCTGCATTAATGTACAAGAATAGTTAATCTACCATTCGAATAAATAAAGTGAAGGATTACCTTCATCTTGATCGGTTTCACATAGTCAAAGATATATATATCCTCAAGATTTAAGTTGCTGTCGGAGCTTAAATCTTAAACATAGCGCGTCACAAACTCATAGCACGATGGAGCCGTGAGAAGCATAATTGTCGTTGAAGTGTGTAAACCATCACCTTAAATGTTCAGATGTGTATATACTATAGGGATTTTATTAGGCGAAATCATGTCAATTTATCGTACTCTAAATTGTCGCTGACAGTACATGACAAAACATATATAGTCTATTAGCTTACAGTCACATACTACGAATGGCATCCATCCCAAACCCTAATAAGCCTTTCGATATTGACGAGGGCAAGTGTAATCTTATCTTGTAAAAGGCCTCGACATTACTTGCCAGATATTGAACATTTCAATGAGCTTAATCACTTTAGGATAGTACCACATAGCATACATGCAACGATGAATAACATGCTGATTACAGTGCATCTGTTAAGCAGTTTACAGAGAACCTGCCAGTATCACCTGAAGATTTTATGGCCCAGCTAATGAAAAAATCGGACTTACGTAGTACAGCCTCTGGATTCCGCAATTGATCCACACGCTCCTTTAGTAAAAACAGTCTTAAAGGTGGGGTAGGTAATATCTGGAGAAACCATTTCGAGTGCGCTAGAATTTGAAAATACACAGCCGGAAAAAATCTGCCACTTCCTTACAGAGCCCCTCCTCCAACACACACAAACGTGCAAATGACCAATGAGGGCACGAGATAAGTTTGTGCACATATGGAAGGCTGACAGGCAGGTAGGCCATCCAGTTATTTTTGCTGGGCCGGCTCAAATGATTGGTTGTGCTTTTTACAGCGCCACGGCTTCCAAAGATGACATTTTTTATGGATTTTTGTCAAAGCGCTTAAGATATTCATTGCTATCGGGATGTTAAGAGCATTCCATGGAATATAACAAAAAGTGTATCTCGAGCCGGTTTCTCAAACTTACCTACCCCACCTTTAATGACAGCAAAACATTACAATTATTATTATTTACTAACAGACTAATTTCCACCACTCATGGACCACACCCACCTTTTCTTTTGAAAAACTGGGTGACATACTGTCGCCCTTTAGTCCCTCTCTCTTGTCTTTCTCTCCTTTCTTTTCTTTCTTGAAAGCCTGACTTTGTTAATCGTTGAGACATCGTACACACGGAAGTACTAGTATCCCTGCTCCTCACATGCTCTCACTAGTCTCTCTGCTAGAAAGGGCCGGTGCTGCACAGCGTTTGGAGACAGGACCAAACCATTACATGTAAATAGAGGGGGGTGTTCGATGCTTTGGATAATTAACTTTTGGAAGAAAATAAGTTAAATGAATCATAAGTTTAGTGAGTACATCATCAATATGACGTTATATTAATGTTAATTATTGATGATTGATGAAAGGTTACTTACACATTTTTTCTTAATGTTCTAACATTTTTTGGGGCCCCTGTCAGTCACGGGCCCTTAAAATCATCCTAACTTTTCACCCCCTTACGGCGCCCCTGATTCGACCACAAAAGAAAGAGAAAAAAAACCCTCTCGCTCTATCCAGAGGGGCAGGTCAGCCAAAAAGGGAAAACGGGCCGTTGCCCGGGCAACAATAGCCCGTACCTGTGCACGTCCCTGATTTACAGACTGTTGCAAAAACTAAGAAGCTTATAAAAATCAGATTTAAAACTAAAAGAGCTTTACAAAAAAGTAAAACAATGAAATC
>NW_011336223.1:347938-356892 GCF_000735185.1 Notothenia coriiceps
GTGTGCCTTGGCAGTCTTAATGCTAAACAAAATTGATGAGCCCAGAGCCATAACATTGAAAATCACTGACATGATAAGTGGCTCCAAACTAATTTGACACGGTCGCTTAGACGTCTGAATGACAGCAGTGTACACATGACTTAAGACCTGTCGAGTGGTGTCATAACCATAAAGCGACTTGTTTTGACACCAAAACTGAAAGCAGGAAATGCCTTCCACCTCATTATTTGCTAAATGTGTTGATGGCTAAATTAGACGTTTTCTAGCATCTTACTCATCTGAAAGCTAGAGTGCAATACACTGTCCTCCACTCTAACGTGCACACATCTGCTGTGACACTTTTGTGGAACTCAGCACCACAGTTAAAAGGAGATGACAAGAATAAACAGGTTCAACATAATGGCAGTTTGTATAAATACGATCAAGCATATCAGTCTGATACCCTGAGCTCCAAAGGCGGCTTTATGATAAAAAAGTGACACATCAGTGCCTGGTAACAGACATCAGTGACAAGGCGGACTATTGTCATGCGTTCTTTCTGGCATCTAGCAGTTTCTACAGAGTTTGACTTTGCTCTCGAAGCAGCCACAGGATAAATACTGAGGATTTATTCTCTCAATAGAAGTGGAAGAAGCACTTTAAAAAATGACAAAATCATCAACATCAGTCCAGAGTTTGTTGTTATGTCGGCATTCATTCGAACCGAGCACACAAAACATAAAAATTGATACACACTTTGTTTGATGCTGGCCACAGACAAAATGAAAGAATTCTCCAAAAATCTAACTTGGAAAAGGTTGAGGAGAAGCATATTAAATGTAAGCCATGGTAGTGAACTAGTGATTCAGAAGATGATCAAACGCTTTGATCCAGACTGAAATATGAATTCCTGCTGCTCCCCTGACTCTTCGTGTTTGTCTTTGAGTGAAAAAAGTTTGACGGATATGTTTTGCTGGGTTATAGCCAGGGTTAGGGTCCATGGTGCCGAGTTGACAATCCTGCTAACTTTATTAATCTATTTGAATTTATACTAGTGTGACTATAATTTATAAATGAAATGTATTATTATTATTATTATAATGCCGAAAATAGTGTTGTTAAAATATCTGAACCAACTGTGGGAGAGATTTACAGGACATTTGATATGCCAACCATGTCTCCTTCAGGATAAATTGAAATTACTTTAGTCGCCCCCTGACTAAACCTCCAGGGCAAATCGTCTAAAAATGTCTATTTGTGAAATATATGAAATACATTGCACTTTTTTTTATTACCTGCAAATCATTCCTATCATCTTCAGATTAAGCATGCTAAAATGCTTAATATAATTAAACATGGAGGTGTTGATGTTGGTAATCAGCTCAATCCACCACTTCTCCGCAGAAACACATTTTAACACACACGATCAGAACCTGCTATCACTCCCAGATCGATGGTCTTTGGATATGAAGACTAATGCTGCAAGAACTAAATGGACGGTATTATTGTTATGTGATGCATCTTACTTCACTTGGACATTTTTATTATGCAGAGTTAGAAACATTTTGCTTGAATTACTACCTCTAGGTATTTAATCAGCCATTTTATTTATAATGATGTGATTTATCTCTTGGATATCATCAGTAACCTAAATCATTTGAGCAATAAGTATAATTTGACTATAGTGGATGAAATGTAATAAAAGTAAAGGACATTGGTTTAAACATGTGACACACGCCTCATCTGCACCAGCCTGAATTGAAGTACTCTTATTTGACATTTCATCAGGCAGCGTTGAGCATCGCTGTGTCATCTTTGGAAAGTGGCTGCAAGTTCAAGCACATCTAATGCCTCCAGAGCAATCTGTACAACTACTGGTTCCTGACCCTCGACACATCCCCGTCCCTATAGTGGTTTCCTCGAGTTGTTTCACCATCTTTCTGTCCGTCTCAATCTCACTTTCTCCTTTTGGCATCCAGTGACATTTCCATGCTCCCTCACTCCCCTTCTTGTTAATGCCCTACAGGACATCGCTGACATTGCTTTTTCAATTTCTTGTCACCGACCCGCGAGTTACATCTGGGCCTTTTAGCGAGGGGCTTTCTAAATGTCCAATACGTTCTCACTCAGAACTTTCACCGTAGCACACAGGCACTTTCAGCGTCTTTGACTGTCAGAAGGATGAGGAAAGTAAAAAACATGAAAAGCCACTCAAATCAAGACATAACATCAAAGGGATGACGATCCAGAGATGCTGCTTCCAGATTGCAATTTACAAAGAGCAGCGCAAAAAAACAAGACTTTAATGGTATAACAATAACTAAAGCTAGCCAGAGCGGAAGTTTGCTTCGTGGCTGTTCCTGTGTAGACTGTGAAATTGGTTTCTCTCTTTCATCCTAAAAAAAAAGCCAATCAAGCACACAAAGTAACAGCTTGTTGTGAAAGCATAGACAAAGAGGCAATTACATGCGCAGCCTCCCGCTACAGTAGGAGTTCGCCGGGGATAATGGTCATGTGAAAAGTGAAAAGCCTTCACGTTAGACTTCAAAGTGTCAACGTTTTGATCCAAACAATGATATGAGAACCACTTACAGTATGGCATAACTCTTAGCAAGGATACAAAAGCTGTAACCACAGATGAATACCAAAGGGATGAATAATAAAAGGAAATAGACTTCATCTGTAAAGCCATCAGGAAGCGGCAGCAATATTCACCATCCACTTAATCCACGGTAACGATGGATTCCTGTATCTATGGACATGTTACATCACCGATCTTATATTGAATTATGTGCGTAGACCCTTGACACTTATTGAAATTGAATACTATTGCTAGGTAGGTGCAGCAGATACACACACACACACACACACACACACACACACACACACACACACACACACACACACACACACACTCACTCTGCAGCTCTGACGTAATCTAATCATTCTTGCTCTTGGTTCTGGACCAAAATAGACTCGAGGAGTATGACCCTTTTGGCTAAAAGTTCTCTTATTAGTTCAGGAATTCATTGAACTCTAGTTTAATATTGGATGGCTTTCCTCTCCTATGAATACATGGCCAACTAAACGTACTGTCACTGGTAGAGCACAAAGATCAAAATGCATTTTATTTTTGAAAACGTATAGGCGCTGAACACATTTTATTTCTTAATATGTTACAAAAGCAACACTGCTGCCAATCAAATCTGATCAAACCACACCAAACGAGGTCCCTTAGGAGCTGATCAATCGTGTTTGAGGTATACACTGTTAATTGATACCCTTTTTAATGGTTGCTATTTGGACACAATCAATACGATTCTATATATTTTTTGTTGCAATTTCTGATAAATAGTTGGGTGGAAAAAGAGCTAGCACAGGTTTTTCCTCTGCATGTTTAAGACAAACTGGAACATGCATGTCCAACTGCATTGAGAAGAAGATTTGATAATCAGTGATGCATGAGCAATTCGATAACTAGGATCCAGTACAAACTGTTTTTAGTCCCAGCTCTGGTTACAACTCTTCGAATAAAAGTATCCTTGACACAATTTGTTTGTTTCAAGAACGACACGATGACAAAATTATTTTGTGTCAAGGATGTGTTGTACAAAGCAAATATTTTCTTTTTGGAAAAATCCTCAAATATCAATAGCATTATTGAAATGCTGAGAGCGTTTGAAGAGACTAGTGAGCATGGCATGCCCTTTTGAGATTGGAAAAATGTTCCCTGACAAACAAAGTATTAACAAGCAAAATGTACTAATGTACGGTGACACTGTGGCTCAGGAGGTAGAGCCGCAGCTGCCACCATTAAAGGTCACCTATTATGCAAAATCCACATTTTCATATATTTTATACATCAACATGTGTCCCCTCTGTGTGAAGAGATTCTGAAAGTTTCAGGAAAAAAGATTCGCTCTTTTTTTGTCCTGATCCATTTATATAACAAAATCTGTCTTTTTGGCTTGTGTAAGCACCCCCCCCCCCCCCCCCTTATCACCTGAATCTCCTCCTAGAGCACCATTGTGTTCTTTTCAATCAAATTTCTCTCAGAGGGGCGTGGGGAGTGGCTCCTTATTTTCATCTAAAGGCCCTGACACACCAAAGAACACGTCCCGACGGACCCGATTGTTGCGTCGCCTCACGTCTCTGGCGTCTTGGACAAAAAGTCGCACTGGAACACGCCGCAAAGACTTTAGCCGACGGCCAAGTAGCATGTACGTGCGCACTGCGCATCCGTGAGTGGCAATAACTGTCATGGCCATTTCTACTGATCATAATTCCATTGTTGAGGTCTACTAGAATAGATTTATATTCTGCCATGTTCCAAACTCACATTGGTTTCTCATACAGCATCTCTGTATAGTATGTGTATTAACTCTCTGTCCTACACGCCTTGTTGGAGCTCCTGCCCCCCCCTCCCTGTGATCCCACTGTGCTCTGATTGGTCAGCTCTCCCACTCTGTTCTGATGAGTCCACCACCGTTACAGCGGAACATCAGTGATTATGTGTTACAATGGCATTAGTTAGCAACCAGAAAATGACCCCAGTAAGGACAAACAAATGAGAATGCTGCGTGGGGTCTGGGTGCCATGTTGGCGGGGCGTTGCGCGGCTAACTGCTGCGGACAGTGTGAGCTGGGTTAATTTCCTGCTTGCTGCGTGGGATATTGGGTCCATTTGGGCACGTCCCTGTACCCAGGCACCACCGTTACAGCGGAACATCAGTGATTATGTGTTACAATGGCATTTGTTAGCAACCAGGAAATGACACCAGTAATGACAAACAGATGTGAATGCTGCGTTAGGGCTGCTCGATTATGGCAAAAATCATAATCTCGATTATTTGGGTCAATAATTGATATCACGATACAGGGTGTACCTTTGAGGTTTGTGACTCTGCAGACCGTTTACATGCATAAAAACCTTCACAACACACAAGGGGACGGGTAATAACCGGAAAAGCATGACATGGGACCTTTAATTCAAAAGAGGCAACCGGAAGACAGAATATGTGAAATATACAAACAACAAATAGCGTTCATTCCATTTTCACTCTCGTCCATCGAAGACTGTTTCACAGACTGTTTCACATAACCACTTGTCGAAAACATGTTTAGTGCGGTCCTGGAAAATTAAAAATTAAAAATAATAGCCGTCTGTCAGTGCCTTCTTCACTTCCGTTTCGCTTCTCATGCACTGATTCGCTAAGCTGAACAGCCAATCAGAGTGATTTATTTTGCCGACAGCCTTTTGCCGACAGCCTCCCGATTCAGTGGAAGGTGTCGGCACGGCCGGAAAGACACGACGGTGCTGGACAAACCAATCTGAGTAGGGCGACAGGACGCTCATCGACGGCCAGACATCTATCGACGGCCGAAATCGGCCCGGTGTGTCCGGGCCTCAAAGTAACAGACAGAGAATCAGCACTTTTGAAACAGGGCTGAAAAAGAGGGGTTTATGGGATGCTACGATGCATCTGTTTGGTATTTCAAGCCAACCATTTCAGAGACATGTTTTATATATATCTGAGACCTATAATATAAAGGTGAAAAACAGTATAATAGGGGACCTTTAGGAGAGAGTGGTTAGATCCCCAGACCCTGATGTGTTTATGGGCAAGATATTTAACCCCACATGTCTCCCGATGGATCATCAGTGTGTGAATGTTTGGTATGACAGCCTCCGCCTCTGTTTGTATATATAAAAACTGCTTTGAGGGTTTGCAAAGACTGGTAAAGCGCTTTATAAAAGTAGTCTGTTCCATCCTAGCCTATATTTCTAATCAGAAGACATGCGGAAAACACACGGTAAGCTTATTCCTTTCTAAAGAGTTGAACTGCAGCAAGATAACAATCCCATTGCGTCGGTTATCTTCACAATCACTCTAGCTCCCACTTCACATTTAATCCCTAAATGGGATTCATTCATTCATTCATTAGTTTCATTCACAGCACAGCAGATACTGGCCTAGAATGCTGGCTCACAGCGTCACTCGCCTAACCTGTTTTTCTCCAGTGTAAACAAGCCTCTGGACTAAACGGTGAGTGGCAGATATAATGGTTTCCTCATCACTGCACGAGCCCACTGTCATTACGCAGCTCCTCCTCCACGGGAAGACACATAGCGACATCTGATAAAGTGTTGTTTGGCTGCCTGTCGAGTTCACTCGCAATCAGATGAAATGCCCTCTTTTAGTCAGGTTTGTGAGCAACATCAAGAACTTTGCTTCATCCGCCATAAATATCCTTAGATATCCCACGCATACAGTATGTGCACTCGCAGCCAGACAGTTGGCATGCTCTGTCAGGAACTTGTCAGGATAAGGAGAGAGTGAAAAAAAACACTTTGAAACCAAATGTTAATTTAGTAACTGCAGGGCTGTCTCTGTAACTACTGCTGAATATTAGACTGAACGCCTAATTGTATTTTATTCCAACTGCACGCTGCC
The DNA here is from genome assembly GCF_000735185.1 of Notothenia coriiceps. Lineage (NCBI taxonomy): Eukaryota > Metazoa > Chordata > Actinopteri > Perciformes > Nototheniidae > Notothenia > Notothenia coriiceps. Next base: position 354,372 of record NW_011336223.1, read on the forward strand.
AAAAGCTTAATTATTTTCGTCTTACTGTGCAGTCCCGGAAATAATCTACATGGGAACCGACTAAAATATGCCCATACTTCAAGCACATCTTCAACATTCAAAACATGGCCAAAATTCATATTTCCAAGCTAATCTGTTTCATGCATAACAATCTCTGCAGTGAAACCAAACAGTTCATAAATCATTGAGGTGAGTGAGAGAATTGGTTACAAAAAAGGGGAAAAAGCAAACTGACGGAGCTCATTATAAAAGATGGATGGATGAAAGGGGAGATAAATCCAGGAGCCAAGAACAGGACGAACGTGATATATTGGGGAACACACAGCTCATATCCATTGATACCTCCAATGTGCAATGGTGGATGTTCTTTTGATGCCAAGCACCTATTGGAGCCCAGACAGTATTTCTTTGTTCATTCATCCATCTACCCAATCATTGACTCAAAAGTAAGAGACTTGAGAATTGAATCTGCCTCTCATTGGCTCCCGTACTAAATGGAAAGTACTCCGGTTTACACCGATGACTTCAAGCAGAAATCCTCTCTTTTATTCACCACGGATCCTTTTGGGAAAGGTGACGTCTCAATCACTGGCCCGACTTTGGCTTTATAAAAAAGTCCCTGTCAATCTCCCTGCACTGATTTAAGGCCAAAGAGTGGCATCTGAGCCCGAGCAACCCATGCTACATTATTCAGCACTGCTCCCAAGCCTGTCTCATTAAGGATCCTGGCTATGGTCCATGCCTCTGTGTATGAGGCTTTCAGTGACAGATCTGTTGCCAGCTCAGTACAAACAGGCACAGGCCCAGTGTAAACCCCACGAAGATCCCGCTTCGTCCCCTTCCAAACCTGGCAAAAGCAAGACTCCAGTGTGACAAGCAACAGCCAAACAGAAAACATGAACTCAACTCCAAGTCACCAGTGTTTTGCCCTCCAGATGATAGCAAGTCGGAAAGGTAGGATTTGTTTTCTGACCTGGAAAAAAGTTGTCTTTTCTCGGTGGGTGGGAAAAGTTTTCTCCAACTCACTGATACGCATGATGTCGTATGCACATGGCATCATGAGTGAACACATTTTTTTTTTTCCTAATGACACCCAAGTTCCAACATGGCATGTTTTGAAATGCTACATTAGTTTGTTCAATTACACTTTCCGGTTCTTCCTAACAGTTACACTCTACCACAGGGGTCCAATCTCCCCCCCCCCCCCCCACCAACCTCTCTGCTGCCGACATTAATGACGCGTCGTTTTACACTTTCACCGCAACCATAGGATAATAATCATCACTAGCCCCGAAGTTAAAGTTTGTCGCTCTGGTTAAAAAATCCATCCAGGCATTCCGCAGCCATAGCCCGACCTCATGGATGGATTTAATTCAACGAATTGAAACTGCCGACCAGAGCCGAAAAGATTTAGCAATCAAAGAAAAATAAAGAATAAAATCTGCATGCAGCTGCACAGTTTGCCACGTTTGACTGACCCTAGTGCGAGAGCGAGGCTATTTGCCTTCCTGCATCCAAGTGAGAATTTCATTTAGCGAGTGCGACACGAGGTGCGGAGACGCAAGTGACCTGCGCCAAGTGAGGGGCAGGTGACGGATCACGGTCATGCACAGGAAAGTGTTGATGTGTACTAAACCCGGGCCACTCGCTGCATCCTGTTTGAGCACACACATACAACTTTGTTTAATAAGCAAGGTGCATGTATGTGTTAGTACATCCATCCCCTCTGCTGTGGTGCGAGCTGTAAGTGTGATTGAGTGGCACTGATTCTTCACGGACACATTTATTGTATATGGTATGACCAGATTTGTATTTAACTTAATTAGTACACTTTCGAGTAAGCATGCACCCCACGCATAGTATAAGAATCTTACACCTTGTCCATCACTGTCCTTAAATTGCATTGGCTAAAATCTGGTTCCACTCCTTTAGGCAAACAAAATCAGCAATCGTTGCTACTTTTTATAAAGGTCCGCCTATTTATGCTGTTTTTCATCAAGCATATTATAGGTCATCAGATATCATACAGAAACATGTCTCTGAAGTGTTTTGGCTCCAAACACTAAACAGATCATTGTAGCATCGCCATCATCCCTCTGTTTCCAGCCTGGTTTTCCTAATCGTGCTGATTCTCTGTCTGTTACTATTCCAAAAAACAACACAATGGGTGTTCTAGGAGGAGATTCAGGTGATAACTGGGGGGGGGGGGGTTAACCTTGGTTGGTAATTGGCTAATGTTGCCCAAGCCAAAACTGTTATTGACATTATAAAGTGGCCAAAATCTGATCAGCTCATTTTCAGACAGGTTTTTATATAAATGGACTCAGGACAAAGAGAGAGAATCTTTTTTCACTGAAACTTCAGAATCTCTTTACCCCACAGAGGGGACACATGTTTATGTTAAAAGACATGACAAAGTGGACTTTGGACCTTTCAAAAACTTGAGCTTCTTATGATTAATTCCTGACATGCCAAAATACTTACAGCACAAATCTCAGCTACTGTGTAATTCATCTTCTAC
>NW_011336223.1:356937-393636 GCF_000735185.1 Notothenia coriiceps
AAGCGTAATAAGAATAATACATAGTAAGAAATACTAGCGTCATTTGCCATGTCCAATAGATTACATAAATAAATCATAAGGCATTGAGTTATGTCTCTACCAGTTTAATTTCATCTCTGCTACCGTTCTTTGGGATGTTACTTCGCCTGTCACCTTACACAAGAAGACATAACTCCACCGCTAGTTCTTTTTCTCTCGCTACCCGCGGGCAACTCCTTCAAATGCCTACGTCGTACTTTCTGTGTCTTCCTGTCTTCGTGTATTGTTAATATACTCTACAAAAAAACATTTTATTGGTTGCCACAGTTCTCCTTCATTTGCACGGGACGGTACTCCTTTTGAGTTTTAGGGTAAAAGGGTTCTTAGGCGTGATCGTCCACCAGAATTGCGGGCCGTTGGTTATGATCGGACTATATTTATAATATGACTACATGCATTGTACACAATTAGTGTGTGAATCGGCATAATCTTCGTATTTATTATTTTTTGCTATCCGGGATGGACCAAAATTTTTGTGAAAACACAGTATGACACCTTACTCCAAGTGTGACTTGCTCAAGAAGTAAGTTTTAGCGCCCGTTATGTACATTCTTCTTCCTCTTCTTCTTCTTCATTTTATTCACATCTTCTTCTTATTTCGAGCCACACAAAGGGCACCAAAGGGCGTCGCTCTGTGATCTTATGATTAACACGTCGGAATAGTGCAATTAAGCTGGGTCCCCGCGGCGGTCCTTAAAAACCGGGGTACTTATATAAGTGTAAACCCGTAGTGGTGGTCCGTTTCCCCGGCGCCGGTTGGTTCGTAGTACGACATGGTGGGGGGGGCGGAGGGGAGGAGGTCTTGGTTGGCTGAGTAAATACGAAACTTTTATTGAGATGGACATGTCCGAACGTAGATAGACATCAGTTACGATTGACGGTTATAAATGACTGTGACTGCGCCACTTCTTATATTGTGACACGGCCGACTGTTTAAGATGACGTTGTAAGGACGACGTCATATTAAGTGATAAACTCATATTTGGTGATTGTAAGGAGCGTGTTATCTGGAGTTATTCACGTAGAAAATAACCACACGTGCAATGTACGGAAAAATTATTGGTAAAAACTTACCTTGTAAGTATTTAGATTTATTTATATTGAATTTATATGTACTTTTATGTTCACTTATAATTGTGGTTAATAAGTAGTAAAGAATTTTACGATATCGTTTTTATTCGTATTCGTCGCTAAAAAAATAAATTTATATGTATGGTTGATGTTCTTATTCCGTCCATATAATTGTCACACATTTGCCTGTGGTTTGCCTTCTACCCTTCACCACGTTTCGGGACACTACCAACGATTTAGTCTCGGACAAGAGGTCAGAAAAAGAGTAAGTACGTTTAGAAGACACAATACTAGGTTATAGAAATGGTATCGGAAATTGTCATAAGCTCGGGACGAGTCGGAATGAGTGGTTCTCGGGTCGCGGACTGGAAGAATGTCCGAATCCCAGTTGACTAGTCGCAACTACAGGTCGAAAGATCGGTTGACCGAAAGTTAAAACCGTCGTACCCGTCTGACGTTCGTAAATACCCCCCTATCCCGACGCCGTCGACCTCATCGAGACAACCAGGACCGTGGTCCCTCCCTGTTAACACGATTTACTTAGGACCGTAAATAATTTTACAGTCGATTTTCTCCCACTTAAATTTTTGGAGTCGTGAAAAGCGACTCTGATAATTGTTAAGAATTCCACCCCATCAGGAAAAACCCTTTGGTCGAGCCACGCGATCTAAACTTTTATGTGTTGCCTTTTTTAACGGTGAAGGAATGCTACGGGGAGGAGGTTGTGTGTGTTTGCACGTTACCTGGGTACTCCGCCTCGATTCAAACACGTGACTACCTTCCGACTGCCGTCCATCGGTAGTCAATAAAAACGGCCCGGCCGAGTTTACTGAACCAGCACAAAAATTAATTAATTAGTGAGTTTATTTAAGGTAATTATTAGAAGCCCTATTGTATCAGTATGTCTGCACAGCAGTTACAATGGTCAAACTACATTGAATTGTCCCCATTTTGTCTTTAGTAGTTTCTAACATTATATATGTTAATGAGATATCGACCACAAAACAAAAAATGTCCCTGGTTTTCATTTTAAAAATCAAGTCACCGAATGCAAGTAGTTGCCTTAGCTTATTTTGTTGATGATGTGAATTACTGTTCAAATCAGTTAATGTAATAATCGTTTTGGTCTTATATTTTTTTTCAGGGGGAGGCCCTTTTTCCAGTTTAGAGCAATAGCCCCTCCAAATGTCTGTGCACGTCCCTGCTGTAAATATACACAACTTTATAATAAAAAGCACACATTTACCTTTTTCTAGACTAAACACAGGTATGATCCTAAGTTAAAACATATGAGGCTATCATGAGGTTGTTAACATCGCAATTTATCAGTGGATGTTTGCTGGAACTAGTTGTAAACAGCTTGTTTCCTGACGGACACACACAGCGTTGAGACCGGTCAGGTAGAGACGGTCTCAAGTCAGCACCGATGCAGACTCGCTGTTTGAGGGCTTGATAGCCCACTCCCCCTCCACACCGCTCCACACTCGTTGGTTTGGAACAGCACTGTGGCGGACCCTCCGCGTGAACGCGCAGACGGAGGGGTAGGGTGTGGTTTGGGATTGGGCCTCTAACATTGGACATGAAGACAAACTGCGGAAACTCTTTCACACTTGCTCTTCTTTTTTTGGCTATGATGGGGTGACTATTGAGTCAATATCTCCGTCTAAGGGCCATTAGTTGTGACATGTCATGCAAACCACAGGACTGAATATTTAAAAGATCATTTTGCTGTAAATGATGCTTTGATTGGTTGACTCTCTGTAATTGCTGCTCTGAGATGCAGTAATGGAGTTCAGAGTGCTGTCACTGTTTCCAGCCTGCAAGTCAAAGAAAAGGAGTTACTTTGACATGCAATTATAGAAAACACTTATTTTCAGTCGTTCTTGACCATAGACTGAGAAAGGTCTTGACACAAAGGCTGTCAGAGTAATGAGGTGTAAATGTACAATTACTTGCATGTTGAGTCTTCTCCTGGCACTGCTTTTCTCTTGATCCTCACTTCTTCTTCCTTCATCTCTTGGTCTTTCCCAAATGGTTAGCTTTCACTGTTCATGTAGATGAAACACTGTAATGACTAAGGATAGAGTTATTATAGAAACACATGTGCAACCCCCCTATAGATACAGCTTATTACACATAATATGATTCCGTAACATATTCAGCAATGGACCCATGAGAGGATGTGGAGGCTATAAAGCTGCTCACACCACATAGCCACAGTACTGCTTCTCTTTGGATATGCATGTATGTGTGTTGGCTGTGTGTGCTGAACATAGGACAAAAGACTGATTCACTTACAACCCTCTGATTGTGTCAGCAGCTGTGATGTAATACCGAGTAGGAGATGGAGATAACTATTGAAAAAAGACAATACACATCTGAACAATAGGGAGAAATAAAGATACACAATCTAAATATTTGACTTATTGCAAAGGCTTCACCTCAGAGATGGTTAACAATAACAGTTAACTAGCTCCAGGTCTCTTCGGGTCACATGTTGCTCGATAGAGTTCTTCTAAAGTTTTGTAAGTGGTGACATGCTCAGGTTTGTTTCAATACTGATGTGTTTTGTGTCTACAGAATCGGGCTATTTTTAAACGCTCGCTGGAGGCTGACAGAGTAGTCAGACACGCTGCCCATCTATTATTGAGAATGCCATTTAGACAAGATAGAAAACACACTGCGTCACTGCATGTTGAGGGAGCAAATCATAGGGAAGTGCAAGTAGGGCCTTACCTAACTGTGGGAAAAAATACCAACAATGTATTACCTGTAGTACACAACAATATATGTGCTGTTGTAAAAGCTGCATCAGTAGGGTTACAAATTATAGTTGGTCCTGACTATAATGCTACGCCACCGGTGCTACAATCAAATGGAGTTACATGGAGTGTCTAAATTGTGGAGGTTTTATTCTCTGGAGTGCATACTGCTCTGTAATTCTTTGGCAGATTCAGGACAGATTTCATGTGCACAGCTGGAAATAGCTTTGCCCCGACATTAAAGTTCAGAGAGATCACCCAAAATACTAGAATTCCACCTCCAGGGAGCGGAGACATCCCCAGCAAATTGAATGGAAATCTGCCCCTTAGATTTCAACATCTTGGGTGCAAAGTGGACAGTTTGACCTGAGGGTGGCCCAAAGGGCAACCTCTATTTTTAAAACTGCTTTTTAAAAATGGAAAATGGTTCAAGCGTGAATATGCAGTATATTTGGGCAATGTTTATTCAGAGCTCAACTGACAGCCCAAGTATGATCCCTTAAGATGAAATGTCCCTAGGAAACCCATTGGACCTCTAGAAACACTGTGTAGGCCTGCTAGTACAAACACACATCCTTAAAAAGCATGCTATAAAACCAACATAGTGAGAACTAGGCAGCATTGCTGAGGAATGAGAGGACTTTACATATTGTATTTGGATTTATATATAGTCTGTCTTGGAATAAACAAATGATGTGAAAAGCACAAACAAGAACGCCTCAAGTGGGCTCCAATTTTACATGCTTTGATTTTTCTAATAATATTTTTCGCTGAGCAAGACACTGGAAAATGCACATCTTCAATAAGGTCTCTGCATCTTTTTTTTTGTCTTGAATTTCTTTATTTTCAACTATTTTGTTGTGAGAGCACACTGGGGAGACACCCTCCTAATGTATTTCAGCTTGAAACCTTGTTTTTGTCTGTCTAAGATAAGCATATGTGTTTGTTTTACTGTCTGCAGGGTGCAAGCAAAACATGCTGTGTGCGATTGTGTCACTTGCAGGCACTGTATATCCACTCTATTTACCAAGTGTGTGTGTTTCCCTCAGTGTGCTCTCTTCTCACATGCATATCTCGTGCTGTGTCTAGTCATGATCAAGTATAATGCAGAGCTCTTTCACCATTTAACTTGTAAGGGAGGAGCAGGCTCAGCCCAGTATTACTGCTGAAAATGAGATGTCACGCTCGGCTCACTTTGGCGCAGCCGGCCGGGCTCCCCCTAACTGATTTAGGCCGTGTGTGTGTGTGTGTGTGTGTGTCAGAAAGTGCTGGAAGGAAAGAGAGAGACAGATAAAGCGAGGCAGAGAAGTAAAGGAGAGACCAGTGGAGAGTGAGAAAAGCGAGCCGTGTGTGTCAGTTTCTCTGACAGTTATTTGCTCAAATTATTCATTGGTAGGTAGTGTGTTGTGTACTGACGGCTTGAGGTGTGATGCGACAGGTGTCCTGCTCTGCGACTGAAACAGGAAGAGAGGTAGCATCTCATTATATATAGTACCACTATACAGACCCAGCCATGTCACCTTGTACCTGTCATACGCATCATCGGACAGTATTGTTGTCATTATTGTTATACTGGTTATCTGCAATGGGAATGTGAATTGAAGTGAACCACAGTAGAGGGATCGTGAGTGTAGGAGAACAAGAGAGAAACTCTGGGAGTGAGAGGCATATGATTCATAGATAGATAGATCCTTCCTGCGTTGCGTCACTCCCATGCTCTCTGCATTATTTGTAATGCGTGTCCGGTCTGTTGCGCAGTTCTTCGTGATCTTGACGCAGGGGGAAAATCAGTATGCTTTCAAAAAATCCTTCCGCCCCTCTTCTTTTCTCAACACTTTCTCCTCTGTCTAGACTTGAGTAGAGAATACATTCATTTATCCACCTGCTCCCTCCCCTGCATTTCCCTTTTCTTTGAAATCCTTTAGTTTTTAGTGGTGCACTTATTCATTTTCTCAGAAGTTATTGCTTTTTAACGGTAAATGTCGCATAGACATTTCAGCAACCTTTTTAAATGGTATTATTAGCTGAACTGCCAGCGACTAATTTACTGGTTTGATACATAAATGGTTGTGATTGAACAGATTATTTTTTTATTCAATAAAGTGACTGTACATTATTAGCTTGTTATGATACAACGATAAAAGGTTGTTTGGAAATGAGTAGCCTTTTTAATTGTTTTGCCCATTCAATTCAATTCAATTCACTTAATCCCGTTCTTTTATTTGTATATTTCTTAATTTCAGCCCAGTTTCCTTTCCTGTAATCCTGGCAGAAGCGCAGACGACCTTTACCACAAGCAGAGCAAAAGTACCAACTCATTTTGCTGTACAACCTCGAACCTACCCCCCCAAACGAGAAACCGTTCATAAAGGACACATGCCCAGGCGAGCAGATCTTTGTGTCACGATGAAGGCCGCTGAAAAGTGAGAGGAATCAACAAAGAGTGGAAACAGGTTGGATATTCTCGTTTATAAAAGTCATATATTTCCTATTGTGTATCAAGAGGGTCCTTATTTATGAACGTGGACCCATTTGTATGACTGATAGCTTTTAAATCTGTTTCTACGAATCATTCACCACCTGCGTGTGTGAGTGTTTTTCCATGAACACACTCAGCATGTCTGACCTTCTTTCTACCTGTAATGTCACACACACAAAGCACATTTAATGTAATCTTATGTTTATGCAACGACACAAAAACTCAGTTTGGCATCATCTTCTTGCCTTTGTATATACTTGCATGTGTGTCATATACTCAGGCACATTATATTTAAGTGTTTGTGAAGCTCCTGACATACATTTCAGCGCTGTGGTGAAAGCATAAGTTAGTGTTTTAACAGGTATATATTATGCCATCTCGCCTGCCTTTACTGCACTTATTTGACTGGTAACACTGTCATTAGCGCTGACAGTACTTCACTTACCACTGCTATTATAATTTTGCTGTGTGTGCATGTGTGTGTGTGTGCCGTGTGTGTCAGGCAGAGATAAAGTAAAAGGAGTAATTGTTGTAATTATTTCGTCTCCGTTCTCCTCCCGCCTTCTGTGCTAGCTCTGAGGGGCAATCTTGCTCTTCAAAGACAAATGCAATGCCGAGCAAACTCAGCCGGCACCTTCGTGTTCATTTTGTGGTGCTCATTAGTTATTATTGTTATATACTTTCAGGAACATATTCATTATGTCTGTGCAGTACATTCATTTGGCATTTTGCTAATATGACATTTATAGATGGACAGATAGACGGATAGATATTTAGCTACATTGCTCGTTAAATGGTACAGAACCACATCGAAGGAAAATACAATTTCAAATGTATATAAGGACAAAGGTTTTAATTTTTATGCAGTATTTTAGGGTTGTGCATATAGCATTTTATGTAGGACATGAAGACAGTTCGTTTTTTTTTTTCTTAAATTTGATTGCATGAATATTCTAGTTTGCTAATGACAATCAGATGTATACATTTTCTAAACATACAATCATGGAATCAGCCATTTAAAGTTGATTGTCTGTTTGCAAAAAGATAGAATGGGGTCACATCAAATTAGACATAAATAAAATAAGCATTTCAATTGGAAGGGCCAATATTTCCCTGTGTACACATACCGATACATGATTAAGAAATTGGGTGTTAGCTTCTGATCAAATGTGATAGCTCATGTGTGATGCCACGTGACTGTTATCTATATGATCAGCTGTGACCTGCTAAGTAACCCTGTGATAATGTGCATGGTTCATCACACAGTTACATCCAACAGTGATATAATCGCCTACATGAACACATCCCCTATATGTATCTATCTTTTTTTCTAGGATTTTCTATCTAAAAACCTCCTAAAAGATGGCACTGTCATGTAGCAAGTCACTTTAAATCAGCAGAATGGCCTCTGTAGGGGCCTCTTACAGGACTTTTTGACAACCTAAAACGTTTTGATGCTTTGAGAACAGTCGAGCAAAACATAAAACAGCCTCTGATTGACATCTATGACACCATGAAAGCTGAGTACTCAGTACTAGAGCACCGTACATCCTCTCCTGTAAATGTAATGAACTAATTAATTAGCATTTCAAGGTGAAATCGATCTCTTTAAAATTCTAACAACCCAACTTAAAGTGTGAGCCTTATTAATAAAAAGCCACGCTTGATTATCAATGAAATCTCCAAGGAACGCTGGCCTTGTAGTTGATACAGGGGCTGTTAAAGAGACATGATGCATGTAGTGTAACACTAATAATACAGTGATAATTACAGTGGGCCAAGGGCACTGATATCATTCCAGGCATGCCAAGGAGAGCATATTTATACATTAACGTCATTTCAGTTAACCAACAGAGAAACTATTAACCGTTGTAGGCTATTAAGGTACGCAATTATTGACTTACTTGATGAAATTGAGGAAGACATTAGGGCTGTCCCTGTAAGATCTCAGAGCCATTAACAACATTGTTAACATTTCAGTTGCATATAAATCCTTCCAGTCTGGTTGGAGGAGCTGCTGCTGCTGCTGCCTTTCATTAGCATGTGTAATATGGTTTCTGCACCATAGCTTTTTATTATTAAAGATGTACCTGCTTTTCGAAGGTTTCAAAATAGTTCAATCTTATCTGGAGTGTGTGAAGCTTATTTACATTTTGACACATAACATGCTGTGCCATTCTACATAGTGCATCCATGTTTAATGTTCTGTATCGCTGAACCCGTGGTGCCATGCAAGATCCTGAAACCAGCAGTGCACATGTTAGTTATACAGTATTGCCAGCGGTGTGAATCCTAATGAAGCTCAGACTGTTACAGAAACAGCCTGAGGGAGCGGTTGCCCTGGGACGCAGTGTAGCACACAGTCCTCACACTGTACGTACAAGCTGTCCAGTACAACCACGGCTTACCATTCAGTCAACCAGTAAAGCTGCATCCCAGGTTTAAACCATTCCGACGATATGAGAATGCTTCCTCACAGACAACATATAATCAAATCCATCAGAGGCTATGAGTGCTGTCAATCACTTGCAATCTCAGCAACTTTAAGAAATTGATGCATGTTTCGGTAAAATGCTGTTCCTCCATTTTCACTACACCTGAAGCGAGTGTAGCTATCATGAGTCATCGAGTAGGTGTGCTATTGAGCCCTGCTAACTGAGGTCCTGTGGTCTCCAGTCAGTGTAGCTTGTGCCTGTTTTTGCACCTTCTTTGCATTTTCACTACCATGCAATTCATGGAAAACATCCGTGCTGGAATTACGCTAGGGAAGTTTAGGTCTTGCGAATGTCATCAATCCGCATTTTTTTATATTAAGCTTTCCGATTTAATCACAATGGTTAACATACAAAAGTTCACAGCCCTAGTGTTTTATGTTTAATTAATGGACATCCTGGAGGTTTTGTGTCTACATGCTTGTGTGTCTTTAGGCGCGTTCACACCAAGTACTTTTCCCACAAAGGTTCCTGAGAACTACGATTTAGTTGCGTTCACACCAAAAAGTCCCAGGAACTAAATTAGTTCTAGAGAACCTTTTTTACCCCCTTTTCAGTCCCTGCTAGAGAGCAGGGACTTTCGTGGGAGAAAAAGGTTCCTGTGTCTGATTGGATAGGCGGAATGCAAACCACGCCCCGTCAAACTCCCCAAACTTTTTGTGAAGCTGCCATTTTATTATCCTCGCATTGCATTATTAGCATTAGCCCAGCGCAGAAACGCAGAGAGACTAACTTATGACAACACAAAATAAAACATGGGAGCGGTGGAGATGAGGAGGTGTCGGCGTTCTGGCCGTTTACTCGGAAGGCTTCAGTAGAAGCTGCTGGGAGTCCCAGCAGCCTGCGGCCTGCCAGTAAACCCAAAGCAGCAGAAGAAGAAGAAGTGACGTCAGCGGCTTCATTTGCCTAATCCACCCCCAGGAACTAATTTCCGGTGTGAACGCGATCTCTACTTAGTTCATGAGAACTAAAGAGTTCTCAGGAACCTTTGTGGGAAAAGTACTTGGTGTGAACGCGCCTTTTGTCATGGCTTCTACAGTCTATATACTATATGTGTGGAACATTTCAGTTTAGGTTGTGACTACTGCTCCAGCTAATTTGTATCTAAATTGGCCTTGAAATCACATGCCCACGCATCATCACTACACTTCAAAGTTAAAGAGAGGCGGGGATGGGCTACACGAGGGGTGTAGAGACAGAGAGAAGAGAGGCTTTTCGGAAAGAACACTTTATCATAATGTTTCTATATGTGGCATAGCCCAAGTGTCTGCTTACATTTCGATCCACCCCATTTAACCATCAATCTGGCAAATCCTGCTTTAATTATGAACCATGCCTCCTCCTCACCACAAACTCAATCAGAACAAATAAAAGAGCCTTTTCAGCTATAATGGGATTATCGATTGGGAGGCATCCTAGAACTGAGACTTTGAGTATGTTTGTGTCTGACGACAACTAAGCTGTGTGTGCATCCATTTCTATGTATGTGTGAGCATAGAGCAGTCTGAAAGTGATAAAAGAAAAGGCTGTGTGTGTGTGTGTGTGTGTGTGTGTGTGTGTGTGTGTGTGTGTGTGTGTGTGTGTGTGTGAAGGAATGAAGCATTAAATTACCTCACAGTTTGAAACTCATCAAGTGTGTGACATGTTTTACTGATGAGTTTTGAGCTTATTTTGACTGATATCCACTGAAACTTTCATTACTTTGCTTTTCCCATTATCTCAGATGTCAAAGCGGCTGTAAATTACTCTTGGTGGGCTCTTTTAGTCCTAAAAACAGATGGAGAAGGGTTACTGCTACTCAGTTAAGACTTGATTGTCACCAGTAAATTTGTCAAACATACTTCAGGTAGCTGTGAGGCAAAATAGCACCCGCCAATTAAACCTTTTATACCTAGTTTATCTTACCTCAGACTCACTTTCTTCAGTTTTTAGTTTGCCATATCATTTGCATATGTCTTTTTTATATTTGGCCATATTTGATACAGTCTGTGCTTCTGACTCATTAGCGCACAATATTGTGTGCTGTGTACGCCCATGCTTTGGCTACCCTTTCAAACTACATTTCAGTGGCCAGTAAAAGAAGAAAGAGTAAAAATAGCAGGAACCTGGGGATATTATTAGACATTAGAGACCTGCACTTAAATCATGACGTTTCCCGCTGCCTTTGTTAAACTGTATGCACCGTAAAGAGGCGTACAAAGGGAAACATGCTTTCCAAATTCATGCCATACGAGTTCACAGGAGAATGAGATGAAGAACAGGAAGGAAAGACACTTTAACTTTAATACTATATTTATATCTCTCTTTCTACATTTACACCGCTGTAGACTTTACCTCTGTCTTCCACTTTCATTCCTATGATTTGTTTCTGTTGCTTTTGTGCTGATGGGCTTGATACACTGTCCCTCTTTTGTTTGAGACAGACAGTGATTGCATGTACAAACTCTTTTTAGGCTCTTTCTATTCTTCTTTGTCTCTCACGTCTGCATCGGTGTTCCTGATGTCCTAGTTGTGGTGTTTTGCGGTGCAGTCAGTGTGCCAGTATGCTGTGTCTAGCATTCACTAATCCTGCTTACATTAGGTTACATCACTGGGCCTTTCCTGCTTCGAAACAGTGTTTGAACTATAAAACACCACATGTTTAGAGTCCAGTTGTCATGCAGAGAGAGACTTAAGAAGATTTGTTGCTATGTTCTTTGTGTCTTAACTCTTTCTCTGTTCTTTCCAATGCATTGAAGGCTTTGTTGTATAGTTGTTTCTGTGTTCTCTCATCCCCATAGTGCAATTAATTTTTTCTTGCATGGGTGCATTCTGATGCACAGAACAGACGGTACACACAGATGCACACATACACAGATATGCAGAGTGACACCGAGGCGAACTCACAGATATGCGTTCAAAGAGTAAATGAAAGGATTTTTTAAATATGCATTTATAGAGCATATGCTGTGTTATGTCATATCTTGTCCTGATTTGATTCTCATTCCCTTGCTCAACTTTTTAACATTACATCACTTTTTCTGGCTCGCAACATCCTCCCTCATTTATTCTTTCCACTCTTTGAAGTGTTTATCTGCTTGCCAGGTCTGCTGGCTAATGAAGCTGCAACCTTGAAGTAATTATCAGCACCTCGTGTGTGTGTGTGTGTAAGAGCGCCAGTGACATAAAAATAACTAATAAGAAAGTGCAAGTATAACTGTAATTGGATTCTGCAGAAGGGAGAGACATTCCAGTGTAGTTTTTGAAGCTATAGTATATCCTCAGAACGTCAGTACGGACCTTAACTCTATCGATGCAATAGTGGTTCCTGTAGTGAACACCATGTATACTTATAAACTCAAACAGTTCATGCACACACCCACACACATTTTGTCTGTAGCGTACCCTCAATTAGAGACTAGAGGAAAGGAGGGGAGAGGAGAGAGAAATGACTTAATGGCAGTGTGGAGAAGGGGGAATGGGGTCGATCTGAAAGGATAAAAGCAAGTCAGAGGAGAAGACATGAGGGAATGTAATTGCCTTGATAGCAAGGCCCTTGTCTACATCTTGAGAAAGAAAAAGTGTGTTTGTGTTAGAGAAGAGCAGGATGATGCATGGATCACTTTATCCATGCTAATCCAGGCAGACATACATGTTATAGGTGAAAGGCTAAAGCAGACACAGCCAATGAGGTCATCTATCTATTAATGTTTTTATCTATTGTTTATTTTACAGGGACAGTGCACATTAATAAACATTGCTGTAAATGCACCAAAGATAGCCAATTGTCTGTAGTCCCTGGACAGATGTTGAGATGTCCCCCGAAAACCAAACTATCATTTAAAAGTCAACAAATACAATCGGAACGATGTGGTGGTTGCTGCTCTCGACCTTTTAAATAAAACATTACAGTTTGGTCATATATTCCACCAGGGCTGTGACCAACAACCCAGAGAGCGGGACAAGAGACAGCAGTAGACCATGAGAGATAAAGATACATCCCCCCCCATGCAGCGAGCCATACATGTTGCATAAGCCGATCCATCTAGCGCTGTAATCAGCTCAGTATGGTTGCAAAAGCCTAATACAGAAGCCACCACCATATACGAGCAGTTGAGCCAAGGAAAAAAAAGCACAGTCAAAGGGTTAAAGCAGTGGATGGAAGAGGAATATGATCAAAGAAAGTCATTCAGACAACCCTCCCTTGGAGATGTTGTGCCTCCACACCCAGAGTGCGCTTGTTTCATACTTCTCACAGCAGGGAATACTGCATGTGTGTGTTTTTTTTCCTGTGTATCTAGCATGTATATTTTATGAGAGCTATGATATTTCTAGGTCCATGCAGTCTCTAATGTTCTGAATAAAAGGAGATCGGTGGGGGATGGGGGTTTATGCGCAGAGATTATGACCGTATTTGTCCTCTTACTGTTCGCCTCTTTCTCACAGAACAGCCTGCCTACTGTAGCCGGGGTTTACACGTACAAGTTGCAGGACTTTTCAGACCAGCAGCTTCCAAGATGGTTCAATTCCCTATAGGCATCAGAAGAAAACAGGCTATTCAATCTTCTTCTGTTTCAATCACTTGCGCTAGGCACTCAAAACACGTTTCACTGCACCAACCCAAAGCACCAGCATCCAAGCATGATGTCGTTACCATTGTGTAGTATTACTAAGATCTTATAAGCATACTCAGGTTTCACTTACGTAGAACCCCCATTAGCTTGTTCTTGGAAAATGATGGTAATCTCAACCTACCCGCGCATGATTCCCTGGCCCTGCCCGTAATGTAGATCTCCTCTCCTCTAATAAAAGACTGTGATGTGTTGAAGGGAAGAAAAGCAATAAGGAAGCTTGAAACAGTCCATTACTTGCCCTGTGGAGTGATGTGAAGCCTGAGTGGTCCTGGAAATTGAATCCAAGATGTGGGTATTAATAAGATATCGACTGAGAGGCCACTTTTAGTCCACTTTAAACTATTTCTGTTATAAGAAGGCAGATTAGAGTGAGGTTGAACTCTGATATCTGTGAGGGGATCCAATTGTTTAAATTGAATGGGATAATATCCTTTGACGGCAATCTTACATTCATTTCAAACTAAAGGAGCCCTATTATGCTTATTTGTTGCTTATAAGTTCATATTTGTATTCAGTGCCTCTGCTGTGACTGCTGCTGTGACATTTACGTGCTTTAATGTTCATAACGTCCCTTTTCTTCTCATACTGCCTCAGCTGCAGCACCTCTTTTCACCCTCTGTCTGAAAGCAGAGCCCAGTCTGCTCTGATTGGTTAGCTGGACAGCTTTGTTGGACTTGGTCAACCAATTTGAGAAGTCCGCCCCTAAGCCTATAAAGTACAATGAGTTGGAGCTCTGTAGCCAATAGAAGCACAAGTGTTACATAGTGATGTCATGTATGTCACGCAAGTAAACAAAGGAGCCCAATGGAGGCAATCAAACCTAAATATAAACAAGGGCCCCTGTAAACTGATGGGGTTTTTCCCTAGACCAGAGGCCTGTACTACGAAGCTGGTTCAACCTAACCTGGATATGTTTGAGTTAGCCGGTTGGCCTAATCCAAAACATACGTGCTCTCGCTAAACTGTCCTACAACGCTGGTTATCAAGTGGATCGCTCAAGCCAGCCGTGCTCTATCTAGTTAGGTGCGCGTTCACATGAAAGGGGTGGTATTTGGAGCATTCGACCAATCACAAACATGGAGAAGCGTACTGACAGCGCAGCGTCGTACTTCCTGAATGAAAAGTCAACTATATAATTAGACAAATATGAAGACGTTAAACTTTAAACATCCATGACTTAACACTTTATCCAGCAATAGCTGCACCTGCAAGGTGAATACAGCTGAAAGAAAAAGTGTTTGAATGCGTACATTAACAGGTTTATGATATCGCCCCTCTGAGTGGATCTGACTTTAATTCATTGCTCGGTCAACTAATGTTACTCTATACAGTACTATGTGACACTGTAGGCCAGATACGGCTCAGCTGACTCAGATAAGGAAATATATGATACATGATGATGTGATATGCCGCGGACTGTACTTAATGTTACTATATCCGGTTACTTATGTTGTGGCAGATATTTAAGTAAGCTTTCTTAACGCTAATGTTATAATAGTCAGATTATATTCTATTAATCATATGACTTGATCGCTTTAAACTCCGCACACTGAGCTCTGATTGGTCAACAGGCAGTGCTTTCACTGAGTTGAGCTCTTAGCCTGCAACTTAACCTGCTCCGGGGCAGGTTAGCCGCTCAGCATAAGTTACCATGGAGATCTAGCCTGCTAAAAAGAGAACCAGCTTCGTAGGACCGGAAAGCCCGAGTTTTCCCTGAAGTTAGCCGGCTAAGCGAAAATCCTGCTTCGTAGTATACCCCCCAGGTCAAGGTATTAAACAACACTTTGGCTCTGATATATGTGTTACACAAGGTTAACTCACTTAGTTCTATACAGAAACAACTTTATTATGCTAAACTTTTCCTGATCAAAAATATCATGACAGTTTTCAACACTTGTGCTATGGTTGTCTGTGTATGGGAGTTCAACTGCTGTGAAGTGGTGCTATAGCGACAATTTGATGTATGAATGTTTTTACTAAGGCTACTTTGATTATCTGTTTGAACAGAAAAAGTAATTCACCCTTTTATGACTTGACTGGCAGTGAGCCAGACTTCACTTCAGATACACCGTGTTCCTTATTCATTTATTCCTATTCCAGTTTGATCTATACATGTGAACTTAGTCTACAACCTGCCATGAGATGAAACTGTTTGAGCACAGAAAACACATTTTGAACTAACGAATATTTGTCCCGTATTAATTCTGTTAAGGAATACAGTTGATACTCGCAGAATGTTAAATAAAAGAAGATGAAGGGCTGCTGTGCTGATGTGCTCAGTAAACAAACAGGCGACTCAGCTCTGTGTACACACACCAGATCCAGAGATGCTGACAAGATCGTGCTAAACTCTGTGAAGAAGGCGCCTCTTACTGAGTTTGAGTTCTGCTCCCAAGCGATGCCGCATTTCATGCAACTTTACGCGCTGCTGTGCTGTTTGTCATGTCACCCTCTGCCGCAGCCTTCGACTCAAATAAGCAAATGTGCTTTTAAAAAGTTTGGATTTTGGTTTAAGAAAGTTATCACTGGGCTGTAACTTATGTGTGTGACAGGGTCTCGAAGAAGACGTTTGCGCGCCTAACGCAGCACACAGACATACATTGCCAAGAAAGTGAAACTGGAGCACTAAATGAGGAACAGTGTGTCGTCTGAGACCTAGCCCGGTGTTATTTTAAACTTGGTAAGCATGTCAGGGTTATATTATCTAGGTAGCCTAGAATGAGAGCGACCTGTTTGCAGCAAATACTGTACTCGGTACGGGTTGGTCAATAGTTGTAAAGCCCCTAAAGGTTACTTCAAAGACAATCCAAAGATAGAGAGACAATTTGTTTAATACTTCATTAGCTTTACCCTGACTACACTACTTCAGAAAGTGCATGGTTGGAATAATTCTGAGCTGCTGTTTGAATAAGCTTCTATTATTATTATGTGGAAATGAAGCATTGGCTGACTGACTGATGGGTTTATTAACCTTCTGAACTTGCCTTACGCCTCAGGAAAAATGACTCTTCTTCCTTATGAATGTTTATTTCTGTCTCATTATTCAGTTTGTGTCATGGCAGATTTACACTACATCCTTGGTTGAATTGCCAACACATTTTAATACTGTGTATTAAATGGGGGATGTTAGTTGTCTCTGTAACACCTAAATAAAAAATACAACCTCTGCAGGCATGAATACAATCAAACAAAGCAACATATTGTGATGTACGACTCTCAACAACAGACAGATATTATTTGTATAAAGATGAGAAACCTTAGCATCTTTTTATTGGAAAGCACCACAATGCAGCTATATTAATTACAGCCTATATGGCTCTTGTCGTTGCATTGCACATTTGCTAAAATAATCCTTTTAGTGGGTGCAACTAACTGAGACACACTCGGCTTCCAAAAACAGCACAAAAGTTGCAGCGATCATTAGCGTTGCAGTCAGCAGTGTATGAAACCATTGTTCTCACAACCAAAGCCACAATTATTCTTCCAACCAGCTTCTCTTTCTGTATGAACAGAAGCCATAATCCGGCATGCTTACATGCACGTATCATCACGGGGAAGAAATACTGTCGCCCACGGACGGAGGCAGAGAAAGACTGCACAGGAAAAGTTAGAGAGACAGAGCGCCGGACAGATCGACAGAAAGCTGCTAGCTAGCCACCTCATGTTTACTTCAATCCATCAACGTGTATCATCCCACCAAGAGTGGGTGCTGGACATTGTTACCGCTCTGAGAAAAAGCCACACATTGATTCTCCATGTTTTAAATTGGATCCCCTGCTGTGGCTAGCTGGAGGATGTCAGTTAGAAAACAAGAGAGACAGAAAAAAAACCCAGACATAATTACGGGAGCACTCTTACCCTTGCCAAGCTGTCAGAGAGGTGGGAGAGATAGCTTGGAGCGAGGAATTGAAAAGCAGGTAAAACTGATAATGACGGTTTCTAAAATGTCTAAAGCAGCCCAGAGGAGAGCAGGAGTTATAATGAGGCTTTTTCTTTGTTATCTTTCTCCCAGTGTCAAACAGCTGTTTACTTTCCTCGCCATTTTCTTTTGTCATCTCATGATTTCCCTGTCTCTTCTCTTCCCTTGCTTTTTTCTCACTTTCTATCACTTTCCCACTTTCTCTCTTATCTTTCTTAAACCTTGTCTCCCTTTTTTGGTTCTTTGTTCCAGTTCTTTCATCCTGTGCTACTTTCAATGCATCTTGTCTTGTCCTTCCTCCATCTCACCATCTGACCTCCTCACCTTATTGATGCGAGGCCGATACAGGTCTTGAACCTGCTTCCTATCCACTTTTAATCTATAATTCATCTTAACAACTCTTAGATACGTGGAGACTTGGGTACAGGACAGCTACTTCTCTCCCTCACACGTGTTTCCTCCGCCCTCATTCTGTGACTGGCACACTTTCGAGAGAGGAAAAACAGTTTCCTCAATGTCACTTTACTGGCTAAAGTACAGATTTGAGATAGTTCCAAACTTAAAGTGGACCTACCATGCTATATTTGAATAATAAAGTGTAGGACCATACCTATATAAGACATATTTATACTTTTTATTTTTCAAAATACCAAACAGATCATGCATTTTAGCCATTCCTCATTTGGCTCAATTTAACACTGTCTTTGCATGGGCTGATTCTGTGAGAACAGCACCATCTACAGGCCTGGCATATGTACTACAGCGTCTCCAGCGCTTTCCAACGGCAATGTCCGTGACTGTCTCCTCCTGATTGGTGGAGTTGGCCCAATAGCCGTAGCACCACTTCTGTGACATCACAGAAGTGTTCAAATCTGGATCAGTCTGTATCAGATCCGTTGCAGCCCCTTTTTAAGAGATTTGGGTATGGAGGAAAATAGAGAGGGTTGTGTTTTCTGACACTTGGTGAGTTCCCTGGAACACCGGGGACACATATTCATGTATAAAAGACGTACAAAAGTGCATTTTGCATGATAGGTCCCCTTTAAGTAAAAGAGAAAGAGAAGTTGCTATGGTCAAAATTGTTCAATCGTGCGCGTGTTGTCTTTGTCATTTAGTATGTGGATAGGCGTCCACCAAAAAGTCCCGTTTGAACGATAATGTTTTTTTTTGTGCTGTGTGTTCTCATGAGATAATCTTTCATTTGCGTTATGTTTTTAATTTGAAAAATAAATACCTCCGAGAAGAAAACAAAAACACTTTCATCTTTTAAAAAAAACCAGGTTGAATTATTGTTGTCCCTATTTCTCCTTAGTTCTGGTTCCTCTTCTGTGACACAGTGCTCTACTTCTCTATTGTCATTCAGGAATTGCTATACATGGTCAACATGCTTTATGACCAAACTCAGGACTTGGGGTATACTGTCCTTTTTGGTGTCAGTAATTCTATATTACTGACAATTAAATGAATGAAATTAATATTCCTCATCCTGTCACAGTTTGTGCTTTTTTACAGTCCCACCACTATCATTAAGTCAAAGCATTTCTAGATTGTAATGACTTCTGAGCAAACACATGACCATAAGTTAAGCCCCTTTTTAAGAAGATAAGTCCAAAGATGAGCTAAACTCTTCTTGCTGTAACTTTGATTGACTTACCCGCAGTCTTGTTTTTCTTATGCTTCCTCCCATGTGCCTCCTAATAGTTTGTTCTCTTTCTGTGGATTTAAATGATTGACATTACTGTATTTCCCACAAGAAGCTTTTTAACAGTCTTTATTAGATTTTTTCAAATGAGTACAAAGCAGGTAGAAATGATAAGTTAATATGTTTAGTAAAAGGAATTTCCTTCTCCACATTTAACTGAGATGTCAGAGTTTGCGATGCATTTCTTGATATGCTTTTTAGTAGTGCCATTATTGAGGAGAAGCCCAATGTCGGACTGCTTGCATCAGATTGAAGAGTTTGCCTTCATGTGGGAGACTAATGGGTCCCGGTTCAGAGGGGAGCACCAACAGTAAGAAATAAGGGAGGGAGATAAAGTGAGAGAACGACAGAAAGGTGAGGCCATCAATTAATCTTGTGGGAAAGGTTAAGAGAGGAAGGATGGAAGGGAAGCGAGAGGGAATGGACTGTGAATGTAAAATACTGGAGACATGTTTCACTGTAAGACCAGAGGAGTGAGAGGAACGAGATTGGGGTGAGTCAGTGAGGGTGAAATGATGATAAATCTCCAGAATTAAGTCACAGGTCAAGTATTTGCAGCTCTTAACCCAGAACTTGGAATATGTGAGGATGGTGATAGGACAAGAGAAATCCATGTGAGTTCTTACAAAGGAGAAGAGTTTCTGTGGTTGGCTGTAAATGTGTTTGTCAGTGTATCCACGTCTTTGTGTGTTTTTGAGAATATTACACATTATTGCTACGTTTTTTTGGTGTATTGCCACACGTACAGACTCGATACCTGTCTCTGTTTCTCTGTGCAGCTTGTAATGTGGACTGTACTCGATGCGAGTGTGTGTTTGTGTGTGTATTTATGTGTGTTTGTGTGTGTCCAGCTGAGATGCAGTGATTTTATTAAAACATCTTCTCACACCTGAACCTCATAAACATAGTGACCCCTTCTAGTTTAACTCCCATTGTGTCTGTGTGTGCATGTGAATGTGCACATTCAGAATGGGTATTAGATGTGTTTGTATGATGACAACGAGGTATAATTTGTAAGGGATGTGACAATAACAGGCATTGAAATACCAGTGGCGAACCGTGTCTATCACAACTGGACCTTCTGTAGACACACACACCCCCCGCCGCCCCCGCCAATCGTCGTCTTGAAAAGGGTACTCACAACAATTCCGCAACAACTTCATCTTCACCTGTTGCACTTGTCATTTCAACGTTAAAAACAATAAAACGGCATGAATTGCTTCGGCGCATTAATCGATCCTCTGTCTCGAGCCAGTTAACTAGAGTACCCTGGAACCGAGGGGAACTCTGAAAGAATACGCCCATTGGCTACAAATCAATATGATTGGTTGATCAAACTGTCAGTCCAAACGTACGCTCTCATTAAGTGCAACGGCCAGGGGATTCTATCAAGGATGTAGAATACCTTGGTTGAAGGACAAGATCTGATTGGTTGCTTTCTTTTCTAACACAAAACCACTGAAATGCGTAGTGCATGGTCCGAGAAGGACAAACAAATCAACGTAACACTGTAATATTACAGATCAACAACACAGATACGATTCTCATTTATTCATTTTATTACATTTTATTACATCTTATTTATATAATTATATCAATTTATTGTTTGTTTTATCTGAGTGTTCCAGGGTATTCTCTGAATACCTTGAAGGCCCTGACGGTTCGCCACTGAGAAATACCCATTAAGCCGTTAATATGTTGGCATCCTCTTGTCAGTTTATTGCTTCCATTTTATATATTTTGTGAGAGGTTTGAGTTGCAATCATAGAATTGCAGTTTACTTGTTTCCAATAATGTTACCATATTAAATTTGAGACATTACAATAATAACCACAAACGAACATGATTATTCTTTAAACCCTCGGCTGCCTCATAGGCCTACTGTGCAATATACTGTAATGGCCTCTGAGTTGGTCTTTCCTGCAGGGAGTTATATTTTAGAAACAACCAAGGGGTACATCTGCAGGAACAACAGTGGCACAGTAGTAGTACCAAATACTTAGATGTATGCATTCATAGTGAGGAGCAGCCAATTGAGATAAGTGTTGAGAGCGGTGCACGTCCTCTAATGGCTGCAAGATTGTGCCGATAGTTGGACCTATTTCTTCTTTTAAATCATTCAGTCATTTATTTTCACAAGAGGTTAGCACCTATATAATTTCACAGCATCTAATGGACAAAGTTTAAATTATAGATTTGAAAACTTAAAGTGGACCTATCATGCTATATTTGAATAATATATTGTAGGGCCATACCTATATAAAACATGCCTGTGAAGTATTTTTTTCAAAATACCAAACAGATCATGCATTTCGCTCTATTTGCTCTTTTCCAGCTCTGTTTTTGCAAGGGCTGATTCTGTGGTAAATGAGCTGCAGCTGACCACGCCCCCCTGCAAAGGAGGGGGGCGAGGCACGAGCGTCATGTTACCATGCTGTTACCATGCTGTTACCATGCCCAACAACCTCTCATTCCCCTGATAGGTGGAAAGTTGCCCATGTAGGCGGAGCACCCCGTTTCTGACGTCAGAACAATTTCAAATCTGTATCAGTCTATATCAGATCCGTTGCAGCCCCGTTTTTAGAGATTTGGGTATGGAGGAAATCAATCAATCAATCAATCAATCAAATCAATCAATCAATCAATGTTTATTTATATAGCCCAATATCACAAATGTTACATTTGTCTCAGTGGACTTCACAGTGTGTACAGAATATCAGTATGACAATAAGACACCCTCTGTCCTTAGACCCTCACATCGTACAAGGAAAAACTTACAGAGAAAACCCACAGTTTAAAGGGAAACATGGGAGAAAAAAAAGGAAAAGAGAGAGGGTTGTGTTTTCTGACACTTGGTGAGTTACCTGACACACCGGGGACACATATTCATGTATAAAAGACGTACAAAAGTAAGTAAGTAAGTAAAACTTTATTTATATAGCACCCTTCTCAACACGGATGTACAAAGTGCTTTACAGTACAGCACACAGGACACAATTCAAAGTACAACTATAAAATGTAGTGCATTTTGCATGATAGGTCCCCTTTTATTAAGGTCATTTATGCAACCTGATTGCCAGATCTTGCAATCTATAATGCTTGTTCTTCAAACTCCACACTATTTGTGAAATGTGGATTTTCTGACTTTTACACTTTCTAAATCCTAGTCTCTATGGTGGTCTACACTACTGATAAACGGCGTATACGCTTAAGTGAAATATGGAGTACAGGAGTGTCATTTTCCATGGTAAAATGCTCAGATTATTTCCCTTCTTAATCTTACTGTGTGTCTAGCACTATCTTGTTTCTTGACAGATGCGCAGTAATAAAAACCAGACATCAAACGTTATGGGCTGTAGAGTCAAAAGATTAAGCAATAACTATTGAGTTTATAGGAATGGAAAAGAAATATAGCATATGTAAACCACTGACTCCAGACAGCCTTTCACTAATGTTCGAATGTGCTTTGATGCACATTCTTTTATTACAGCAGACTTCCACCCTTAGAGCTTAATTCTACTCACAGGTTAAGAGATGGCACTACCATACAGGGCACAATGACAGCACAAAGAGCTTTATGTGGAGTGTTTGCACTTTAACTAGGGCTTGGATCATTGGGGGTGTTCTGGCAGACAGCCAACATCCCTTCGGTGTCACAGCAGGTAACATGCCCTTTAAACTGAGCAACAGATGGTGCACCAGGAAGGCAACGTCTCCCAAGATGCCATGGGAACATCTCCGCTCTTTGTGTCTGCTGCAGATATTACAGTAAAAAAGATAAGCACAGTGTTTTTTCTGAAATGTTCCGTTTTAAAATTCCACAATGGTTTGGTATGTGATCTTTGCTATGACAGTATTATAATAAGTCCCTTGATGATCTTATTTCATACATATTCATAACTTGTGCCAACTTGACCCGTTCTGTTCTTCTGTCACATCAATTCTGTGTCCAGAAACTGATCCACGCACCGAGGGATACAATTAATCATTCAATTGTACATGTGCTATCATGTATTTCAAAATTACCAATTAGGATAAGCTAAGATATGGTTGGATGCAACTTTCATGATTCCCCTGGGGAGAACACACTATACAGTGGCTTCAGCAAGTATGATAGGGTAAGGGATTCAGTACAGCACTGGCAAGAGTACATAAAGTGCTATCAGCAGACTTTGGAAAGCTACCAATTGTGTTAAACTGTCCACACATTTTTGCATCTACTGTACACTTAGCCAAAGAGCAACTCAAAACAAACTCTCCAACACAAACGTTGCACCCTTTTGATTGTTGTTCAGACATGTGATTGTTAGTCTTACCAAGCTGTTTTGTAACATCAGACTTACAGTATACAATCTTGCAAATCTAAAACAGCCTTCAAATTGCACTCCTTGAGACTGTATGATTTACACTGTTCTGGGTGGTAATAGCATTGCAATGAAAATAACACACGGCTCGTCAAATTAGCTACAATTCCAATGTAGCAGCAAATGCTAAATTATATAATAAAAATAGTTCCTTTATTTTATGACACAACATTGTTTATATTTATAGATTTTCCCAACACAAAAAAAGTAATTTAGCCACGTGGATTACTATGCAATTATGAATAGTTAAATTCGGCAAGCTACTGTATATCTTTTAATCCTGATCGCTATCTTGTTATGGCGGGATTGGCTGTGTAGAAGTAGTCTCTGTTCTTGTCATAAGGGAGCCAAATGAAGCACTGCTGTTGTTCCTTTGGGGGAGACAGGTGCTGGAAGGCCACTGATGCGTGGAGAGACTTACATGCCTGTTTAACTGGTCTCATTATAGTCCATGCCTGCCATCTTCCAAGGACTGCAATTGTGGGTGACAAACCTCATCGTTTCAAGAATGTTAATTGGGATAAGTGGCAGTTAGTTAAAACTCCCAGTGTGAGATAAGACACTCCACCATGGGGGGTCGAGCTGCGGGGACATCAGGGGAGACAGCAGGAGGAAGTGAAAGCAGGGAATCCGGGGTTGAGGAGAGAAAGATGGCATAACCATCCAAATGACTATACCCCTCAGAGTCCACAAAGGTCAGCATCATATCGCGGATTACTCTCGGTCATTTATAAGGCGTAGGTGGGAATGCTGTTAAAGGTGGCTGCATGCTGGTGAAAGCCCATTACACGCCTCCAGCTCACTGCACAAGGTGTGTGTGTGAGTGTGTGGGGATCTTTATATGTGTGCTAGTCGAAGAACTTTTCTTTTTAAGATGGATGGAAGAAAATTATATAGTGTCTCATGTCAGACCCTTCCACCTTCACACTGACACAAACCATTCAAAATGGTGTGTGTGTGTGTGTGTGTGTGTGTGTGTGTGTGTGTGTGTGTGTGTGTGTGTGTGTGTGTGTGTGTGTGTGTGTGTGTGTGTGTGTTAGTTTGCTGAAGCCAAGCTTTTAGTGTGGCTTTCACATCAGCATTGGTCCAGAGGGCAGTTCCTCTGAACACACCTCCTGCAATTAGTTTCACTCAGATGCAATTGCCAAGCTCCAACTATCGATATTGCTTCCTCATGTTTGCATCTCCTTACAAATCTATTGCACTTTTGGCTCGCTGAAATCCATATTTTCTTATGTCTTGAATTTGTGAGTCTCAATTTGTTCTCTCCCTTTTCTGTATCTTGCTCCTTTCCGTGTTGTTTACCAGGACTATTTTTCTCTTTGCTCCAATTAAATGTCTTCCTCTATGATTGCTTCTCTCCTTGTCCTCTACTCCTGCTCCCTCCATCTCTATCTTCAGTTTCCCTTTCTCCATTTCCTCTCACTTCATCACTGTCACTCTCTGCTGTTTTTCCTCCACTTGTATGTAACCTGTTTTTCTCTCGTCTGCATCGAGAATCAAGCAATAACAGCGGCACAGTTTAACCATTGCAATGAGCCTAAAGTATGAAAAAGAAATCTCTCTCTACTCCTCACCTTTCCTCCCCCCTTTCATCTCGCTATCTGTCCTTTCTCTCCATCTTGTGCTTGTAAGCCTCCATCATTTGTTTTTTGTCCCTTTCCGGTTCTTTTGAGGGTTCTTGTTGATGTTTCTCGACACCAGACCACAAAGTTCTTTCTTGTTGTCTTCAACTCTCACTCACTGTCTCACACTTCCTTTCTTTCGCACACAGTCTCTGAGATTTCACAGGCAAGGGAGTTTTTATAACATGATCTGTCGCAGCTTGACTTATATTTGGTGTCAAGCTCTTCGTTCTCTCTACTGTATCGGCCTCATAACTCAATCCCCATGTCCCTGCAGTGTCTCCCCCTTTCACTGCTACCTTTTTCTCCCTCTTTATTTCCGGCCGCATTCCCATCTCTACTGCATTCTTATACGTTTAAATCTCAATTCATTCTGCACAACACCAATGGGATTAACCTGTTTTGCATGATGTTCTGAACACTTCACCCCAAGTAGGAGGCTTGCATGAAAAACCAAGACTTAGAGTGGTTAAATGTGCCAACAAAAAGGTTTGAAAATGATTCAGTATACAGTCAACTGCTTGTATTTTGTTTATTTTCTTCCCATATGGGTGGAAATGAAGATGTGGCTAACGTTGTTTTAAATGTCCTTTGTTGTGCCCTTGAACAAAATGATCTTGTGATTTAAGAAGTGGGAGCCGACTTGTGTTCATTAATCAAATCAAATCAAAGTTTATTTATAAAGCACATTTAAAAGTGATTTTTGGTCGGGCCAAAGTGCTGTACATGTAATAAATACTACAATCACATAAAAACACATTACTACAATCACAATAAAAGACAATAAATTACAACAGATATATAATAAACACAGGGAAAAGTCAGGAGTCGTGCTCCGCTCTGACTAAAAGGCCAGGGAGAAGAAGTGTGTTTTTAAGAGTAGATTTAAAAACCCCTAGTGTTGAACTGTTCATTTGAAAACATATTTCAGATGTAAATACAAACCGATTGACGTGAGGACCTTTTCATAGCCCTGTTAACCACCATTCATCACAAATAGGCAAAGAAAACAAATCATTTCTAGTGGAAATGGTGTTATTTCCCAGAAAAAAGTGTTTGCAAACATTGTGGAAACATGAGAGACAGATCTTTTATTGAGCTTTTTGCCAAAGGTATATTTACAGTGAGTCAGATTCTCTGGATGTATTGCAGATACTGCTACCATTTATCCGTCAGCAATTTAGATTTTGAAGCTGCTGAACAAAAACAAAAAACCTGGCAACATCAAAAGAACCATATCTGAGTCATTAACACCACGCTGGGTACCACACAGGGACGCTAGTCACTTGTGCAGATTCAGCCCTCCGTGAGGGTAACGAAGCATAAGGATACGTTTTGGGTCTTCCCGCTATTGCCTTCCCCACCAACAGAGCGGACAGGAAGTGACACGGAATGAAACACTAACCAGGTGAACAACCCCGGGTACCCCCCTGTGAAACGTCATGTGTCATGAGTGTTTCTGTTGTTTCATGCTGGTTTATTGGCTTTATTTGGGGTCCTGGCCCTTTTAAAGTCAAAACAATAATACATTCCCTGCAATACGCTCTACCAGTTTAACCCTGCAGTATCAGAGAACACTATTCATTTAATCATAAAGCAGATTTTAAGTTGATTTTGCAGTACTAATATAGAGGTTGGTAGGCATGAAATCCTCTTAGCATTAAGGTCACGACATGTCAGATTCATAACTCCAGGTAGATTACAAATAAAAACATTAAAGTACCACTATCATGTCATCCTTTCTTGTAGCTTTGGCTATTGTTAAACTGAAACTAGAGCTCTATATCCATCCACCAATCTATCTTTGAATCCGTTGTTGTATTTGTTTGCTATTACAAGCAATCTGCTGGTCACTGTGACACGTACAGAGCACCGTGAGACCTGGAAAGGAAATGACTCGCTGCTTAGTATTTCACTGTTATGTCATTTCTTCATTATATCTTTCCCCTTCTCATTTCCCCCCTTTCCATTTCTCTCCCCTACTCTGTCCCTCCATCTTTTCATTTTGCCGGAAGCCAGGCGTTGACCTAGTTTAGCAGTGCAGAAGGTTTGTTATCATCACCCCCAAACAAAAAACAATAATGTGGAAGTGAGAACATGGGAAGGCACAAAATCAACAACAACACATGCGAAGATGGACACTACTGTAGACATAACCTCAATTTAAGTAGTGTGAATTTACAGAGTCTCTGATATTCATACTGTCAAAGTGTATTGTAGAGAGGAACAGGCATATGCACAATGACAGGCATACCACCACATACACAGAAACGCAGCTTCTCTTACATCGTTGCATGATATTCTCTTTGGAGCATATAGCATTTTGCTTTGACGTAACGCACCTGCTCCCCAACAGAAATAATGCTGCTTGCTACTGTATAATTCTTACTGAAAAAAAACTTTTAAGAGAATAATTAACCGGCATACATTTCCATCTTTTTTTTGGCATGTTTTCTATTCTTTTGTAGACACAATTGTCATCATAAAGTGCTAAAAAAGCCTTTTTCTGACAGCCATCTCAGTAAATTACCTTTTTTGTTTATTGAACTCAGTTGCGGTAAACATAATTAAATCAGTGAAAGTCAGGAAAATAGAGAGTATGTGAGAAGGGAGTTTATTATGTTGTGACAATATGTAAAAATCCTATTAACAATCTTTGAATCAAACTTTAAAACTGAAGGGAAAAGGTTTCTCTGGCTCATTTTCTCATCACACAGTTCATGTCTTTCCCCCCCGAATCACTCTCTCCCAATGAGAATGACACCACTGTAAAAGGGAGATTATGAATACAGTGAGAGGGGAAAGCAGAGATATGGAAAAGAAGATGGAAAAGTTAAGAGCAACAGACCGACAAAGGCAGGATGTGTGTCAGTGTATGTTTTTTTATATGTCTACTTCTACATATAAATGAGAAGGACACATGTTATATAAGGCTCTCAGGATATTAGATTTTGAATACATGATTATCTTTGCAGGAATAATTAGCAATAAAGATATTATCGCTATGATTGTAGAATTAATAATGCTATCACTCAAATCCACCTTAAGGTTTTTTTTAGCTTGTTCTGGGTACATACATTTGTGTGCCTTTGTGTTGGAGGTAAATGGATTCAAGTGAGGCGGAGTGAGAATGGAAAAAGAAACAGAAATTATTCAAGAGGTGCTGGATTATTCATTATCATTTGTGTATTAATAACTGTTCATTTGAATGTCATAGTTATTGTCCCTAACAACCCTAGTCCCTCCATTGTGTCAACAAAGGGGTTATGGGTTCAGCTGACCCATGTTGTTACCCCAGCAGACGGTATGCAGGCCTGCAGGCGACTGAATGAGATGCCATCCATCTGGGCTCAGACAGCGATGGCCAGCTCCATTATTATTAACCATGACTCACTGTTGACTCATAGTTAATCAAATGAATCCATATACACTGGGACTCATTCTGTGTACTGCAAGCCACACAACTATTCGGATTGGTTGGAAGTGGACAAATAATAATACAAAATGTTTTTTTAAATAAAACCCCTCGTTTCTATATTTAGAGCCATATCCCTATCCAGTGTGCTGATAACATGTGACAAAGAAGTGATTCACATTATAGGGACGAATGAAGATGGGTAGCTTCTGAGTCCATCCCATATCACATTATTTGTTATACTGTTAGAACTGACTTTAAGTTAACGTTTCCTTTCCAAGATGTTTATGACAAAACTGCTACCCATCTCATGTCTGTGTGGTAAATATGAAGCAACAGCCAGCAGCCTGTTAGCTTAGCAAAGACAGTATTTGTCGGATTGACCCTGCCATCATGTGGAAAACCGAGGCTTGTTTGCCTGCAAGGGAATATATAAACACATTATTATAGTCGTATTATAGTAATCTTGTATTGAGGCCAACGGCCAATCACTGAGGAGAATTATGAAGGAAAACGAACAAAGAAGCCAGCAGCCAATTTCCATCAATCAATTCACCAACAATGCAAAATGAACATTGGGACTATATTTAAAGTCCCCATGTCTTAAATCCATTGTTTATTTTTAATTTAATGTTGCATTCAGTGTTGTTCCTGGTATTGTCAGCAATGGAACAATTTAGTTAAGAGGCCTTGTATTGTTAAACATATTGCAGCGATGAACGGCAGTGCGAAGAGGATTATTCTGACATATTGGAAAGTCACTACGACAAAAAGTCAACTCATTCAGGAACACGTTTCTATGTGAAAGAATAAAGCACAGTTTGCCCCAAAAGCACAAAACCTTTTTTGTGGTTACTGAATCTGTGGACACGTGGAGAAAAGACTAGCAAAATGCTGTTTAACAGAATGTCAAATTGAATATTTGATGCATGAAACCATCTTGAACTCTCAGTGGCCCCTGAGTAACCTCAAGGTCTGGTAGTAGTGCCCCATTCAGAGACTTTGCATTCAGCAGGAACTCAGTCACTACGGTATTGAAGTATAAATTATTCAAATTCGCAGCTGAATGATACAAGTTATATTGCTCAGGAGTGGCTTCATGACATAACACCAGTTGTCAATGCTCCCAGAAATAATACAGCAAGAGAATGGTGCAAATATTTAGAAAGTCACTTTGTAGCATGACTTGTTTCGCCAATTACCTTTTTGATTGGAAAATGTGAATGAAAAAGTTTGAAAATAGTTACATAAAGCGATCAATCCTTTTAATCCAACTTCCTTGGAGTGGAGTTGACATTATGTTGGTGAATTTAACCAAGCCATCGTGATTACATTATTTTCTATCCAGCTCCAGTTCATTCTTATCTTTCTTTCTGTATTTTAATCCTGTGAAGCCCCTGAGGGAATCAAGCCTCATCCTGGCTGTAAGGCAGAAATATTTTAACCTTTTCCGCCTGTACTCTCCTTTGTGACGCCCCTATAAATAAGCTGCCTGCTTGAATCCATGCATGCACATAAATACAGAGGCAGGAAAGTAAACATGGCTGCTGCAAGGTATAAAGTGGCCATTATCACAGTTTACGTAAGAAAATAAGCTGTAGAGCTATCGAGGAATGCTTCTTTCGTAAATCCCATGACATGGCGGTCCAGATGTTGACTGTTCCGTTAATACTAATGCCCTGTTTCTGCAGCGATTTCTCATCCTACTTTGCTCTGTTAATGCTTTTGAAAATGTTGCAGATTTTCCAAAGATCTGATATCTGTGTACAGCTATCTCTGATTTCTGCAGACTAAAGCGAAAGTGATTATTATTCTGGGGGATTAGTGTTCCCAGCAGAATCCTCGTTGCTGCTTGGAGTGGACTAGATATAACTGTGTTGCCATTTGAAATAAATGCTCAATCCTCAACTTAAGTGCCGCTGACTATAAACGAGCAATCGGAGAAGGGAGAAGGGCTGTAAGACGAGACGAGAGACATCAGCTATTTGATGTGTGTGTGCCTCCTAATCTGAATATAGTGTGATGCCACAGTGTGCCATTTGGTAAATGCAATGTAAGAGCTCCTTGAGATCATCCAATTTCCCAAATTCCAACCTGGGAAAATATTAGTGCCCCATTTCCAACCCACAGAGCTAAACAAGTCAACCCAATAATTCACATTAGCAAAGTGGCGCCAAAGGATAGAGATGATTTTATGCCTCTAGAAACAAAGCATTTTTTTTTTTTTATTAATTGTTTGAAAGTACAAACTGCCTACCAAGCTGATTCTGCCTCTCTCGCTTTCTCTGAATTTCTTTTAGCAAGGCGGTTTTACCTTCAGGCTTGCCGAAGGAATTCCTGAACGTTGCGGGGAATGGATAAGGCTTCTAGAATATTTATAACTAGCACATAAATAGTCAGCGCAGCACATCACTCTCCCAAGTGGGTTCACGGGCCCGCCTTTATGGAAATGCGCACATACACACAGAAAGTGATCCTGATGGGGGGTTGCATCCGAGAATAACCTTGTCATGTTCAACTCAATGAGCTCCCCATGTCCTTTCAGCCACAAAAAAGCTACAGTATGACTCCTTTGATTGCGAACACAGTTGGTGACCTTTTTGTTTCCCTTAATATTTCCTGCCCCTCTTTGATTTGTGGAAGCAATATTGATCACTATCTATGCATACATTTTTCTAAACTACCAATCCTGCTCTGCGTTACGAGGAGCTGGTACACCCTGCCCAGGTCTCCAGTTTATCACAGGGGGAAGGCAGAACTAATCAAAATCTAATATAAAAAGTTATTGAACCCCTGGCAGTGCATTCACACTTCAAAATGGAGCTGCCGCACCTCTCTACCCATATCCAGCCTGCCATGGAGGAGTGTATGCCAAGTGATTACTGCCTCCATCTCTAGGTTGCGAGAATCACCGCAGAGAAAGATATGATTGTGAAGCAGCTGTTTTGTGAGCACAGCAGTTCCCTACATGCAGGTTACCGCTGATTCATCAATGCTACCACCGTCATTCTTCCTCCTTCCTCTTGACACCCCATGTCCCCCGTTTATTATCCATCCCCCATTCACTCTTTGCACACATCCATCTCTCCTGCGGTGCTTCTGCTCTCCACACCATCCTTTTATAACCTCATTTCAAATTTGAAATGTACTTATATCTCCATGGCCTCAATATTTCAATATTTCTCTTCGTCCTCTATTTTCATGCATCGTTGGTTCCCATGCTGCACAGTGATCGAAAAATGAATTGTGCTTCTTTCTTGCCTCCAGCATTGATACAGTGTTGCTATGACAGCACCCGTGCAAGTGTGTAGGTCGGAGGATAACGGATGCGTCGATGGTGGCAAATGTATTGTGCTTTGATCAGGAGCGAGGCTTAACTTGTGGTTCTGACTCGTATGTGAGAAGCAGTAAATGTAAAACCCACAGCTTCCCCCACATTATAGGTATGTGTGCCTTGTGTGTGGAGGGAGAGTTGTACTGCTGTAATACACTCTGAGTGTGTTTGTCAGAGTTCATGTTAGCAAACATAAATATATTACGTTTCGGCAAATGAATAACCTCCAGGAAATTCGAGCCAGAGGAAAATCAATAGTCCATAGTATATACTCTGGGCATGATGCTTTTATTCTGAGAGGAAAGTCCAGGCACCATGCTACTGTATAAAACACACGTTATGTTGAATTATGATCACAACAGATGCTTTTTGATTAGTAGAGCAGCTAGAGTATTTTATCTTTATCTTTCTTTATTTTTTATATTATTTATCTACCTGAAAGAATTCTAATTAAAAAAAACCTAATCATTGAAAGTTCCTTTTCCTGTTCAAACAGAAAACTATAATTGCATCTCCTCAAATCTGTCATTGAAAACAATCAAACTCTGTCCCACACATCATCATTTTAGTTAATTCACTTGCTCAATATTCATTGTAAAAAAAGCTTGGCAATGAAAAACTGAATTTTTGCCAGGCATCTTAACCCAATGGTGCGATTCGCATGAATATTCTGCAGAAACGTCCATCCTATCACAGAGGGCTTTTTATCCCTAACAAAACGCGTGCTATATGGGACTGTCATTTATATTTTTGTAAGGAGAGAAAATCACGCACAATATGCACTTCAACAAACAAATCTGGTCTTATTGGGGCTTTACTTCATGCATTCGTTTTGATCAGCTGCATCCAGATCTGTCTAGCTGTCATTTAAGTCCAACCTTTAGCTATAGCAATCTGGAATTCAGTGTCCTATTGATTCATTTATTTCTTCTTCCTATTCTGTTCAATCCTCTCCTTTCATACTTTGGCTCTACGTTTATGGCTGTTTGGCAACCTATCACTTGATTCACTGTCTTTTTAAATATCTATATGTATGTTAGTCACACTGAAATGAACAATGGCTACCTAATGACAGCTTTTTTAAATTATATTGTTGATCCACGTGGTAAACATAGTAAATAAAAAAAAGAAACTCAAAAAATCTAATTACAATAAAAGTTTTTTTTTAAAGCCAGTTGCTTAAATAATTCAAAGTGAAAGATTAACATTTTAAAAGATCTAAACATTTTGAATCCTTAACAGGTAAGTTTAAATATTGCTTCCTCAAAATTCAAGCTGCATTCACCTCTGCTGTGTTTGACTAACAGCATGAAACACCTTTGAAAAAAAAAAAACGTTCCTCACAATAACCCCCACCTCTATGCATTTTAATGTACATGATTGAACTGAAAAGTATTTTTATAAATGTTTAAAGCTGGATCGTTATTCCCGGGCTGAAATCTGACATTTCACTGACCTCAATCACTTCCTGTTGTAGTTCATGCAATCCAATGTATGTTCTCCTTCGTTGCCCTATGTTGCCTGGGTCCAAGCAACATGGACTGTTTCTCTCCGCTGCTATTCAACAAACCCTGCCCTAGCCTCAAGCAAAAACAATCTGCTTTTTTCCGCATGGTTGATATAGCTGCTCCGGAGTTTCAACCCCCAACTCTCTCTGGCTTTAACCCAAGCTCTGGGTGGTAACTACCCTGGTTCTCTGCTAGAAACTCTTCAACCAAGTCATCATCTCACATGCCTCTGGGCCTTGCGTCCAGTCATTTTTGGGGTTGAAATAGCGGCAACATAGTGGTCAGTTGGGGTTGACTACATGCACTTTTTAATCATGCTCCATTGCATTGCTTCGTCTTCCTGCGAGGCATCCACGAAATGGATATGATGTCCCGCGTGAGCAGATGGTAGTGGTCCGAAACTCAAAGATTGGCGACACAAACCCATAGAAACGATCAGGAAGGAGACAGAAAAAGTGAGAGAAGCGTTAAAAAGGACGGGGAAAAAAAGATCTTCTTCTCAAGGTATATACAGTATGACATGGAATATGAATTATAGATCAAACCTCAGAGATGTAGTTAGAACACCCTTTTCCTCCACTATCGCTTTCATTTCAGTCTGCCTCTCTGTGAGCTTGTTCTGCTACCCTTTTCCCCAAATGTTGGATCTTAATGATAACGTGCATCCGAGGTGATTTGTGTTTCAGTGTCTGTGACTTTGTCTCAGTTCTTCGCGGCTGCAAAGAACAAGATTGTGGAGGAATCACAGATCAAACATCTCAACAGTTCTGTCTCCAGCTGTCTCTCCCTCTCTTTCCCCTCGCTCCCTTTCTGCCTCTCCTCTCTCATCTTCCTCATTTATTTATATCTTCCTACATTTTCCTATCCTGCTTAAGCAACAAAGAGCAACACAACATGTAGGAGTAAAGCACAACATGGTCCAACACTCATTCATTTGGATTGCTCTAAAAAAGGGTGTGTAATGTTGCATAGTAAAGAGCCTACACATGAACATGTTTAACTTTAAGTCCTGCCAAGAGATAACAGCAACATTGTGTTCAGTGATGCTTAACAAAGTACAATTGCTGCTTTTAACAGGTTCCTCTTATGGCCGCTGGGGAGTGATCTGTTCCACTCACACATACACACAGTGGAGCTCTCAGAGGAGCCTCATCTGTCTGTAGTTGTGTTTGTCTCATCTCTAAGCCCTGTGTGAAGTGGAGAGGAAAGACTTTTATGCACACAGACCCAACTTCTCCGCACCACACTGACTGTACTCCAGGGAGCCGGTCTGGACGAGGAGAAGGCAACACAGCAGTGCAGAGATATAAAAATAGTGATACAGGGTGAGGTGAGAAAGAGACAAATTTAAGGAAAATAGGAGACAGAAACAAATACCAGGGCTTGTCGAGGGAAAAGAGGAGACAACCAGAGGGAGCAGGAGAGTGTACATCTAGAAATAGCAAGATAAAGAGCAGAAAGCCGGTCGAGACCAAACAAATCTATATGTTTTTTGTTATTGAACATCAGGTAAAGAAAACTAGTCGCTGCAGTAACAGCACACAATCCCCTACCTCCATCTAAATATGATTGAATGAAAAGGAGAAACATCTGAGCTGCTGGAGGATGTTGTGCGGATGGTTGATTGACAGCTACAACCGGTTTCATTCTCACCCCGTCATGAAAACCACTGAGCCGAAAGCTAAACACCCCGTCATGGCACTTTGGCATAATAACAGTAACCATAGTGACCTTAGGCTTTTTCAAATCAATTTAGGGAATAGAAATAGGATTAATTTAAGATTATGACATCAGCCTGGGACTCTCACAGTTTTTTGTAATTGAAATCCCTTGTTCCCATTGGTTAAAGACAGGAGCAACAGGGTTGGCCTTATAATAAAAACACAGTAAAGGTCTTTACTCACCGGGGGCTTGAAACGTAAACAAAACATAAGGCCAAATTGTTGCTCATAAAAACTTGATATTTGTATTAATATTTAAAGTTTGCTGTCTTGGTTCGAAACTACAGAGCCTCCGTGTTGTTTATTTAATATCCTCATAAATAAAGGACAGAAAAAACATCTCCTGAAAACCTGATTCAGAGAAAAATACGTTGTTTTCTTTGTGTTTAATATTTGCATTCTGTGTGAAATTACATTACAGTTCAATCAAATATATTGTCGTTTTATCACACACAAAAAGTCCCCAACTTTTAACGGTTATAAGAGATATACAGATATGTTTGTTTAAATTCATTTTGGCCCAAAGAAACATTCATTTGCTGGTTATATTTAATATATAATTTCCTTTTGTTCCTTTCCTTGAAAACTGCACTTTATTTGAAATCCCCCTCCCTCTAAGGTCTTGTCTAAGGTCTCATGACTCAGTGTGGAATGAATCACATCAATTCAGTTTAGCATCCAGATAATACAGCGAAAATGTCGAGGGTCAATCATTGTCCTTTCAGACAAACAGGTTTGCATATTCACACATTTAACAGAACATCTCCTTTCAGACACTGCTCTAAGGTCGCTTCTCTGTTTTGTAGTATGTCATATCTTTATGTTTTCTCCAAAAACCAATCCGTGAACATTTGATGCCAGATCTCACTCAGCGATACACTTTCCACTGCACTCAGTCACAGTGGCCTGGATCAACAACTATGTTGAACTTCAACAGCAATTTATTGTCAGAAACTTTTGAACAATATACAGTATGATACCCCGAAGATTGCCTGCCAGTTATTCTCAAAATGAGCTGCTTAAACCATCCTTATTTTTTCTAAACACCAGCAACAACAAAACACTCAGATGTTCTTGCTGCCAGTGCCTGGGGAAATGTCACTCCATGTGTGCAGAGCCAGTTAGGGTTAACCCTAACCCAATGGTGTAAAGTAACTAAGTACATTTATTCAAGTACTGTCCATAAATACAATTTTGAGGTACTATGTTATGCTACTTTGTACTTCTACTCCTCTACTATTCAGAGGTAAATCTAGTACTTTTACTCCACTTCATTTATTTAATAAATTCACAAGCTACCCTGTAGTATACAAAGTCATTCAAACCAGCTGCACCTTTACCAGCTTTGATAAAACTTTAATGATCAATAAACCATTTGATATATATTATTCTGAGATTGACCAATCTGCATGATAAGTACTTTTGGTACTTTAAGTATATTTTGATGATGTTACTTTTGTACTTTTACTTACAGTAAGTGACATTTTGATTGCAGGACTTTTACTTGTAGAGTATTCCTTCACTCTGGTACTTCTTCTTAGACCCTCCAGAAAAACGCGATTCTGCGATCGCAGAATTTACCGCATAATCAGCAAAATGGCCAGATTTTATTCAAAAGCCGTAACCCCGCTGTGTAATGTTGTCTGGAGTCTTGT